>NC_136504.1:109927139-109962139 GCF_053919585.1 Euprymna scolopes
AACGATTCGAACCCCGTATCACGAGACATCTCTGACTCGATTAGCGGAGCCCTAATCCATTCGGCTACATTAACCGCTTGAAATAACGTTGAATTTTAAACATCTAAATTTTAAGTGTTCATTTACGTCAGTCAGACAGTGATCTAATCGTTATACGATGATCTACGCATAAGAGCTAAATTGACCGACTTTTAATTCAACTGAAAGTGCTCAACGATAAGAAACGAATTTCTTAAAGGGGCTGTCATATATATACATATATATATATATATATATATATATATAATCTGATGTTATTTTTTTAGAGGTTAAGTAACCAATGAAGTTTAATACAAGAGAGCTCAATACCGAAGTAGAGCAGGCTATGCTCACTCTTTATTTGTTTTGATATAAGCAGTAATTTGTGGCTGCACAGTGATGATCATGTTTTGGTCACCTAATTTCCTGTAACTAGAGACTGTTTTAGGCGATACAGTTTATACGGCAGTAAAATTTTGCAATGAATACATCACGTCGTCCTCATGACAGGGAGTTAATATCAGGAGGTTTTCGACAAATGTTGTAAAAAATAAACTTTACTTGTTTGTAAATAAGATACTATAGTAGTGCGGATTTAAGTCTGTGTTTGGATAAAGAGGTAAATGGGAAAGGGTGAGGTCGAGATAGATGTATTTGAAAACTCGAAAGAAAGGTATATATATACACATATATATATGTGTGTGTGTGTGCATTTGTGTGTGTGCGCGCGCGCGTGTGTGCGTTCGTATAAAAGTAAATGGTAGTTTGTTTGAAGCATTACTGGTAAAAGAAATATATGGACGTTTTAAAAGCCAAAATCAATGCGGAAAGGACCGGGTCTAACGATTTATTCATCTATCATTCCCCAACTCGTTATATAATTATTTTTTTGGTATATCCGGTGTATATAAAGTCCGTTTGTGGTATGGAACTTTGATTAATTTCGGGAGAAAATACCTCCCCTTTTCAAAAAGAAAACAAAGTATATATATATATATATATATATATATATATATATATATACATACATATATATATATATATATATATATATATATATATACGTGCAAACAGTTAATAAAACATGTTAAAAAACACATTGAAATGAGTTAAAAACATATTTAATCTGAAAAGGAAACACTAGATAAGTAGATAGTCCTTAATCCGCGGAGTTTCGAAGAAATACTTTTCTTCTCATCAGAGGGTAGGAATTAGCAAAATGCGGGATCGGATTTTGCATGGAAAAGTATTTGATGAAACAACAAGTAAGTCAAAGATCTGACTTGATAACAAAAATGTGAAGCAGAGGGAATATGGTGAAGAAAAAGGTGATTACACATGAATGGATAGTCTGGTAGAAGATAAATATTATTTTATTTTATATATATATATATATATATATATATATATATATATATATATATATATATATATGCATACATATATATATACATGCATATATATATATATATAAGGAGCGAGAGAGAGAGATATTGTCATATATCTATATATATCTATAAAAGTAAACGTGTCTGTCTGTCTGTCTGTCTGTCTGTGTGCGTGTGTGTCTGTCTGTCTGTGTACAGTTCCCTACGAAATAACTCTGTCAATTTTTAGTCTATAGACTCGAAATTTAAAATACCGGGTACTGAGATTTGGGAAAATCGATGTGATGGGTGTCAGCCAGAAATTTGGCTGTTAAGGGGTCAAATTTCAACGATTTGACCTTTAGGAACTCTACTAAACGCCTCCGACAATTTTGGGTCTAGACACTTGAAATTTTAGATTTAGGTTCCTTGAACATGGATCTAACTTAATAAAGTAGTTTGAGCCCGAAACAATAAATTTTAAGGGGTCATAATAGGGGTCAAATTTTTAAAAAATTAACCATTTTTTTTTGTTTTTTTGCTTTTTTTGCACAGCTTACACCTCCAAACACCCGAACAACGCCGGGCACCCCTGCTAGTATAAATATATAAGTGAAATTGTCGATGTATTTGCGGAAAATTACTATCCAGCACATCTCTGAATATTTGGTCTCCATATTTTAACTTGGATATATCGGGTATTTGGACCTATAACAAACTTTCGATTCGATTTTAAACCGGCAAAATATACTGCTAAATGTTTCAAACTGAAAACAATACAGTTGACCATGCCAGGGTAAGTCGAATAAAACAGTAATCCTGCTTTTACTTTAAAGCATGCTAAAAATTAAAATTAAGAGATTAATGTTGCTTGATTTTAAGCTCTTGTATCCATCATTCGGTAGCTTATACAGTAACGACGCAACAGGGTGATACCGAGGAGCAAAACAATTTGGTTTCGATTTTACCGAATGATAACCAAGGCATACTTTTTACTGATTATAGAAATAATTATTATTTATTGGATAATAACTATTGGCTCTATAATAGGAAATCAGAAACATGCATGAGTTAAAATATAATATTTATTTATTTTACATCTTGCTCGGCGTTTCCGGTATTAAAATGGCAATCAATATCACATGTTTCGCTTAGCTAGCATCTAGTAACTAGGGACCTATTTACGCACCCTACTTATGTATATGTATCTGATGATGCAATCTATTGTCACTTGTATCTTCCTAACCGAAACATTCTTATGAATGTGTAGTGACATGTACTTGCTTATTTAAAACAAATAAAAAGTATATCAGACCTTACTTCCGTATTGAGCACTTTTGTATGGACCTCGTGAAAATTTCATTGGTTGCTTTACCTCTGGAAAATATTAACCTTGTATAATTTATGTGTATATATATATATATATATATAGAGAGAGAGAGAGATAGATAGATAGATAGATAGATAGAGAGAGAGAGAGAGAGAGAGATAAATATATAGATAGATAGATAGACAGATTTTTAAAAAATAATAAATATATATATAAACTAGTTACTTATTTGTTTCCCCACGAAACAAAATGTGACATAAGGTCGGTTTAATGTGGGAGATAACCAGCTCCCCTCAAAAGGGTAATTCTGCAAAAATTATATTGCCTTAGTATAGAAGGGGTTCCCTCTCCATTGACTAAGGACAATTAATTTGAGTGCAACAGACACCAGACTTCAGCCACCAGTCCAGTACGAGTACTGGATATCGAAAATTATATACTAAATATTTATATTTTTTCTGAATTTATTTCTTATTTGTTGACGTGTAAGTCTTTCGGGAGAAAAAAAACAAAAAACAAAAACGTTTCTTTCACGAGCACATATTCGACCGACCATTCAGTCTTATTCAGTGTGTAATATATATATATATATATATATATATATATATATATATATATATATATATATGTATGTATGTATATATATATATGTATATATATATATATATGTATATATATATATACTATTATAAAAATAAGTCATTTGTTTGTGTGAGTGCTCTAAGGATTAAAAATGGCTGAGCATATATTTTTCAAATTTCACACAAAGAATTTTAATATGTCCGGCAGTGTTCTTGGATAAGTATTTTTACAGAAATTCATTAGCCAAGTATCCATAATCGTAAAAATCCGATCTTAAAATAGTTTCGTTCTCTGATAGAAAAAAAAGAAGAAAAAACTATGTTAAGGATTGTAAAACCAAATTATAAGTTGACGCGATATTGTAAAAATGAAACACCCCCCCCCACACACACACAGACAGAAGTTGATTAACGCCGTAATCATAAGCATTTATATTATTCTTGTTATATTTATTTTTTTGCGAAAAAGACAACCGAGCAAATTATTCCTCGTCATTCATAATAATCAATGGAGAATTGATTATATTATAATACATATGCAACATGCATGAATTAAAATATCATGTTTACGCTTATTGTAGGACATAGCAACGCCTTGTGACAAGCTAATATATATATATATATATATATATATATATATATATATATATATATAAGCCACAGACCAATATATATACATATTTATATATATATATATATATATATATATATATATATACATATATATATATAAGCCTTAACCAACCAATATATATATATATATATATATATATATATATATATATATATATATATATATATATATATATAGTAGCAGAAGTACCCGTCGTTGACTGGGTTCAAAAACAGCCTACAGAAAATGGACTGTGATTGATGACAGTATGATAGGTTATGAAAAGGAGGGAGTTGTAAAGACATATGTTTTGATTCTCAAAAATTTTACCCTAAGCAAAATATGATGAAAGTAAAGATAGTTTTCGCGATAATATATATATTTTTATATCAACTTTGTTTCCATTCGTAGCCAAGAGTGACCAACAAAATGATGTTTCCTTACAAAGAGAAAATGTTATATATATAATGATATAAATATATAAGAAATAAACGTTACCATAGTCAATAAAAGTTGCTTTTATGGTAGAAGAGTTCATTGGTTTGTATTTTTAGTAGTTTGTAATTTTTTTTTTTTAAATTCAGGAACCGGTTTTAAAAAAGTCAAAATGGCAGCGACTGGTAAATGGAGAGGCCCGTTTTCAATTTAAAGGAGGGGCACCTGAGCATTTTGTGTTAACAATTTAAGAGAATTCCGTCGACATAAGGAAATTTTTATAAACATATTTTAATGTTTTCCGATATTTTGTGCTTGAGGAATATTCGATTATGGCACGTGTAGTTTATATAAAAAAAATCATTTAAGTAGTTATCGGCTCAAATTTCGTTTTAATTTCGGTTCGCTGAAATTATTTCAAGTAATGAGCATTAAAAACATTTGAAAACAAAAAAGAAAACATGAAATAAACTTTTATTGACTATGGTTTCATTTATTTCTTTTATATTTATTTTTTCGGGTAGTCGCTTTTTGGCTTTTCTGCTAAACACTCTTACTAAATAATATCGACGAAATATCAAAAAACAAAGAAACAAAAGCAGTTTTGAAAAATAATGAAGCTTTACTTACTTTAGTAAAATAATCCGAAACAGCAAAATGGCATATTAAAAAAGTAAACACGTAATTACTTTAGTTTTTTAAAGCAAAGAATCGATATAAATATGAATAAGAAGAAAATGGCGCCCTTTTCAAGCAGAACAGCTTCGTTTCAGTTTTCCAGTATTGAACGGTGTAGTATTGCGCCGTCTGATTCAGAGTTGTACTATTGTAATGTAAAGAACACGCAGAAAGTGTTGTAATCAACTGAATTCCTTCTAATACACTGACAAAAAAGCTTAAATAGATATATAAATAAAAATAAAAAGGTTATGCAAATGTTTTATAAAGACACGTAATGACGTGAGTAGGATGTTTTCCTTCTTTTGACACGATAACAAGTAACTTTCTTTTTTTTTTATTATTTATCTATTTTCGAAAGCGGAGAAGGAAATAAACAGAGTTATGCAAAATGTGTGTTGAGAATTGTCTAAAGTTCCGACATTTTAGGCGGGGGCTTTCACTTTAATAAGAACGTGAATTTATGAGATGAATTTATTCGACACAATATGATTCAACTAAAAAAACAAATAAATAAAAGCTAACGTGAATTAAGATTACAGTTAAGGTGTTATGGTGGACTCTCACCTCTTTTAAAAAACCTTATTAAACTTTGCGACACATTTACATTCTATGGAGGTCAGGCGCGAACGAGCACTCAATAATTTTATTATGCCATATTTCTTCAAACTGAAACATAATTATCAAAGTATACTTACGCAAATACATATAAAAAGTCTTTGTTAAAGTTTGTGCCATATTTCCATGGAGTACAGGCGCGAATGCAGACCCCACAATTTTATTAGCGTTTATTTAAGTTGAAAGATACTTATCAAAGTATTCAAATGTACATCTATATCAAAAACCCATGTAAACATTTTTTTTAATTTTGTATTTCCAGACTTTTGGGGGGCAGGCGCGAATGCAGACCCCACAATTTTTATGAAGCACCGTTCTGCCTAATACAAACATACCCATTCCTGATCATCAATACATCTTCTATCATTATATGAAATCAGTTTTTATTAAAATAGTCAACCATATAGGAGCCTATTCGTGACCAGACACACACACACACACAGACGTTCAGCTTTATATATATATATATATATATATATATATATATATATATATATATATATATACAGGGTGACCAAAAAAAAAACGACCCGACTCTAATTAGGTTCCGTTTCTTAGTGTTTTGTTCGAAGGACATTAAACTTTGGTCATAACTAGTTTATTATATTCAAAACATCACATCAAAACACTAGGGTCTTTGGCCTTTTTTCTCCGTTCTACAGCATATGTTCTAGATATACTTTCTATGTTTTGCTTTTTTTTGCTCACCCTATATATATATATATATATATATATATATATATATATATTATATATATATATAATAGAATTGTAGAAGGCGGTACAATGCAGAAGTAACGGAAAGACACAGGTGAGAAATTTATTAATACAACTTATAAATACATGTGTACATATTCATATTTCATATACGCAGTATATTTATATTTGCACAGTGGTCACCTGGGAAAGTCGGTCTGGTGGTATGTCCGTGTAATATAATATTTCGAGAAAGATCTCTTCGTCAGATATTTACTTGACTTTGACAAACGTGCTATATATATATATATATATATATATATATATATATATATATATATATATATAAGCCACACACCAGTATATATATATATATTGGTTTTTGGCTTATATATATATATATATATATATATATATATATATATATATATATATATATATATATATATATATGTGTGTGCCAAGAATCTCTGGACTTTATGGATGGAAACTACATGAAAATTTGCAGGCTTTTTTAAGATTATATGCTAATCTTGTCTGAGAATTGGTAACAGAAAAATATATTTTTAAACCAATAAAATATTCCTAGATTTGCCTACATTTTTAGATATAGTCTCCTGCAGGCCAGCTTCAGTTTTGCTGAGTCGGTTGTCTCCCCTGTGGCTTTGCTAGGCAACTAATATATATATATATATATATATATATATATATATATATATATATATATATAGGGAGAGACAGAGACAGAGACAGGGAGAGAGAGAATCTAACTTATATTCCTGTATAACTTAATCGTTTCTGTATTTCTATTTCTCCAACACGTTCTCTCCATTTTAGTTTCTCTCCCTCTCTCTCTCTCTCCTACTCTATTTATTTGATCCCTTCTCTCTACCCCCTCTCTCTCTCTCTTACTCTCTCTCCCATTCTCTCTTCCCCAGTTCACACAAGACATTTATTAGTTTTTAGTTTTCCTCTTGTTCTCCCTTATTTCTGTTCAAACAAACATTCTTCCCCCTTTTTTGTCTATCTTTATTTTATGTCTCTCCATACATATCTTTAAAAAAAATTCTCCCTGTCTCTCCATCCCAATCGCTCTCTCCCGCTCACTCTCTCTTTCTGTCTAATTATCTTACTCTTTCTCTTCTCATCAATTTACCTGACTCTCTCTTTCTCCCACTCTCTTTACTTCTATCTTATTTTCACACACACACTCTCTCTCTCTCTCTCTCTCTCTCTCTCTCTCTCTCTTTCTGTGTTTCGGTATTCAGTCAAACACATAATCTCCACTTATCATCATTGCCCTCTCTTTCTCGTTATCCTTAGTCTATTTCTATTTCTCAAACGCTTTCTCGCGGTCTCTCTCTCTCTCTCTCTCTCACTCGTTGTTCATACAACTCTCTATTTTTTAGTTCTTCTCCCTCTGTATCTTTTATCTTACAAGGACATGCGTCTCTCTAACAATCTTTATGCAGCCTCCACTCCTCCCTCTATGCGCCCTATTCCATAGAAAATGTCCATTTCTTTACTTCTTTTTTCCTATTATTCCTTCATTATTTTTTTTATAAAACTTGACGCTTTGTCTTTGCATAATTCATTAATTAGCTCAACCCCCGTTTATTTTCCTTGCATTCACAAAAAAAAAATACTCGTATGAGCCCTAAAGGTATGATGACTATTTAACATTGAAACAAAAAAAGGATTTGCTTAAACCTGAACACCTGTTTATGGCAAGCTGATTTGGACAGGATTTGAGTCACATCTTAAAACGTTTTTCACTTTATTTGTCTTTTGAAATAGTTACACCGAGAGACGGATGGATAAATAATGCTACTAACACTCTTATGAAATCAAGATGTTTTTTTGTGTAATGAAAAAGTGAAGGTAAGGGTTATGGGTAAGGGTTAGGGTTTTCTAATGCAGGGGTGGGGGCGAAGAGATAATTTTAATTACATATCAACTTGATACATTTGTTTTTAATTTTGTAATTTTGAAGTAATTAATTTAGTCTTGTAATCTCTTCTCTTTGGTTCAGTAAAATCGGTTTAGTCATTTTATTAAGTAGTTCCTTTTGGTCGATGTCGCATGCTAGACCACGAGTTTTACACGTCTATAATAAGATTATTTAATCAAACAAATTAGAATTTGAATTATTTATTAGAGTTATTTCGCTGATGGTTTCTTCCTACAGTAACATGGCGCTGGCGAGCGTATGCAAATACCTGCGAAGTGACGTCACCGATAGGGAAAAATAGAGACTTAAAAACAAAACAAAAAGAAAACACGTTAGAGACGAGGAAAATGTTTGAGTTCACGTTAAATACGTGGAAGGCGATCAGGCGAGGGACGTCAAGGCCGTAACAATGAGCAGATAAATGTCCTTGCTACAAAAAAAAAAAAATTAAAATGTTTTTTTCTATTCTTTGTCTACTTGCGACTGAGGTTACAACGTGTTAGTTCCTAGAAAACGTTACAGTACCACAACTGCAAAAATATCATTTCTTCCCCTCGCTGTCTAACCTGGTGTTATATAACTGCTGGTATATATAGCGTGTGTCTTTTAGCGTTGCAACACGTCGATATATACATATACATATATATATATATATATATATATATATATATATATATATATATATATATATATTTAGTAATGTGATTGAAACTATTAATTAAAACGAGCTTATTATATATCTAAATTACAACGAGCACTTTTTCTTTCCCCTGTATTTTAATTAAACTAGTAATTTCACTATTACATTAAAATACACTCTGCTCTTTAGACTATTGTTCTAATCTCCTTTAAATTAATATATATATATTATATATATATATATATATATATATATATATATATATATATATAAATATATATATATATATATATATATATTGTATGCATATAAGGCAGGCGTACCGCGAATGGGGAAAATAACATGGAAAACTAACATGAAAAAAACGTGACGTCTTTGTTGTTTCGCCCATCGCCAAACCGGACGTGATGTAGGTTTAAATTAAGGGTAGTCATTCGAATAGAAAGAATGGCTTTCGAAAACAACGGCTAAAAAGCGCCCATGTGAGGATGAAGTGATTAATGTTTTTAGCCAATTTTTCGATATTTGTCGTCCGAAGGGTCGGCTTCACAACGATACCGATCGCGTGAAAATCCGTCCCCTGTCAAAAGTTTTAGGCAACAGAGAGGTGAGATTTATATTATACATTATATTGGACGCAATATATAGTAATGATTTAAAAAGTTGAAAAACAATAAAGACTCGTGCGCCACTACCGAGAATCGAAACCAAAACCTTCAGCTTACGATTTATCTTTGCCTCTGCCGCCAATGACTGGACCATGAAAACATATTTTACTGCAAAAACATGAAGAATTGCTACTAGCTTATGAGTTCCTAATGGCGGCGTTCGACCTTCACTTTTGCACCGATTTTTCCGAGCTAAAACAAAAATATAAAGTTTCGCATGGATTTAAATATCTTATATATGAAGTTTCATGTCTGTAGACCAAAAAATCCCTGAGGAGTTTAGTAGGCAAATTTTTTTAAGCAAAAATATATGCGTATACATAAATATATATGGAAACAATTTGGTGTTTACTATAAACTTTTTACGCGAATATTATGCAACTATAAATCATGTTGAATATCTGCAGTAATATACTTACACGTAATAGTAAACTAACGATGATCATCCCATCAGAAAAGCGAAGAAACTAATAGGGAACTAATTAAAATAAATGTTTAAAAGAATATGCAAATTAGCTAGATCTTGTATGTATAACAACTAGAAAAAATGACAACTTCCACAGTCTTTACCAACTGGACGGATAACATTGTCAGGAGTTGAGTTGAGGAAATTCAGCATTATGTGTACATAAAACTGGCTGGTGTTTTTACCTCGTCTGCATTTGCTTTTGTATCCAAGTGTTTTCCTTAATATCCCAGCTGTTTCCATAATAATTGTATTTTCTGTTTTCTGTCTCTCAGTGCCTAAGCTGGTTTTATATACTAGCTGGTCAATATAACTTTTGTCTTTTAGCGTTGTAACGCGTCGATATATATATATATATATATATATATATATATATATATATATATATATATATATATATATATATTATTTCCATAAGTATGCTTACATAAATTACAATTAATGAATTTAGTAATTATTTAATAGAACATTTTGGCAGAATATTCATAAATTAATAGAGGATGTTAGTACTCATTATTGGGTTTAGAGACTTTTTTTTAATTCAAAAATGGCGTAATGGAAACAAATTGAAAGGTATTTGCAGCTTCTCTTCCAATTTTCGGATTTTAATCATGCCAAATCTCACTTTATTTCCTTCTGACGGATTGATTGTTGCTATTTCTTCTGATTATTTTAGGGCATAATCGATTAACTGATTGATATAATAATTAAGTGATTGATTTTGCGCTAGGACACAGATACCGCCCGGAATTATAAATGCCAACTGAATTAAAGAAATAAATTATAAGATTGTTAACATCATGAATTTTTGAATATAGTTTGTTGCCATCTATTCACTATATTGCTCTGTAATTACATTGAGCTTCTCAAACAAGGATGGGTATATATTATAAGAAAATATATTTCTAGAGAAATATATTTATATGTGTGTGTGTCTGTCTGTTTGTCTGTGTCTGTGCATGTCTGTGTGTGTTAACATTTTGTGATAATCTACTATATTGAATGTGCGTATAACGTCCATTGATCGTCTCTTAATCTTCATGTGTATGCATATTTTTATAACAGTGGATGTAACAACTATTGACAATGGCAAATTACACAGACAGTCTTTACCAACCTGACAGATAAAAGTATCGAAAGTTGAGCCCAGAATGGTGGACCCGTTAGGGACTGCATTATTCTGTTTCCTTAAAGCCGGCTGGTGTTTTTACCTCGTGTGGATTAGCTTTCGTATCCAATGGTGTCGTTTATATCCCAACTGTTTTCATTATTATTATCCTTTGTATTTTCTCAGCAATTCACCTGATTCCAATTCCTCCCATTCTTTTTTCGAAGGTTTTAATTTATGTTCGTATGATATTATTAATATTTCTTAAGCCTTCTAATAACGTCCCCGCCTTGCTTTCTCCGCAACCCTGTTCTCTTCCATGGATATTTTTTCCATATTCGCCTACCACTCTTTAACTTTCTTATATCGCTAATCTTGCCATTCCTCACGCATCCGACTCACTAAATACGCCGTATATTTTTCTCCTAAGCCTCACTTTATAACATGTAGTTGGTGACAACGGGAATGCACAACCTAGGGTGGGACAAGTCAAAACCCAGTTCGTCTATCAGAAACACCTTCCTATGACTACCGGAAGAAATCTATCTGGGAATATATTGGAAAAATCAATGCAAACAATGCAATACAAATAAATGAACAAAATGTCGAGTTCTGCTTGATAAAACTCATTGTACCAGATGAGTACGGTCGAACCAATCGACCGAAATATCTTAGTCCAGCTTTAATGATGTGTTTGTGTCGTTTTTATTAGCATATTGTCTTGTTTGCTTCTATTTTATCAACTAATTTTCGATGTATGCGTTTGTGCGTGTGTATAATATTTGTCGCTGTTTTGTTGTTGTTTTTATTAGTGTTGCTGTAATTATTTCTGAGTGAATCACGTCGTATTTTTTTTTTTTTTATAATTTTATCCTTCTTATTTATCTATTTTCCAGTAAATGCCAGGTGGAACTTCAGTTAACAGCTTTTGTTTCGATGTTGTCCTGTTCTTTTTATGCTGATTTCTTCTGACAGCAGCGTAGGTAATTATTTAAGCACATTCTCCAATTTCTTTTTGGATTATTTTATTTTCCTGAAAGGTGTTTCGCGATTGCATCTGCCGGGGGCATGGTTTGTCAGTTGCGAAAATAGATGGAAAAAAAAAACGAAAACAATGGCATTGTCTGTATAAACAGTAAAGAAAATACAATAAAAAAAAAACTGATAACTCTTTTGCGAAAGAAGAATTTTGGCTTCCTTAGTTACTGATCAGCACATTCTTCTTCTCTCACAGAAAGAGATCTTACTAGCTTCTTTCTACAGGATCTTTATATTCCAAATATACGCAACTGAGATTTAATCGGTAGTCCTTCTGTATAAAATTTAGAGAAAGAATTCGTGTTATGGATGTGAAAGAGGGAAGGAAAAATGGTGTCTGCTTATTTTTTTTTTTTACAAACGAATCATCACTAATCAAGTCCCAGAGGTCACTCGAGGATAAGGGTTAAAGAGTGTACACTGATCAAAAGCACAATATCATAGTAATTGTTAGAAGTTGTTTTGTAAATTGGATTACCTAAAGGGGAACGGCTCATCAAGAACTTGTTTACATTGGACTTGAAGACGGCCATATTGTAGTAAACTGGACAGGAAGTAAACAGAAGAGACTTCAACAGGTGTGCAGTTCTGAGAAAGAAGCTCTGTCCATGGAATCTACGTTTAGGTTTAGGCACAAATAAAGAGTGGGGGGAAATTATTGATAGTGTTTACAGCCAAACGAGTGTTACTCATGAATGTTTGGCGACCATAGATTGGACTCAAACATGCACTTTCCATGAAAATAACGATAAAACAGAGACAAGCTCGCAGCGTCTCTTCTGTAAGAAAGAGGTTGCAGGGAAGAGAAAAAGCATCCCCCACTAAGCTACAAAGTCTATTCTGAACACTGTCAAGGCAGGATACGGTCTTATTAGCAGCTCCTGCGCAGATGTGACAGCAGTACTCCATCATTGGACGTACCTGGCTCTTATATAGGTAGAAAATTGCATCAGCAGGTAGATATCTACTAACTCGATAGAAGGATCCTATCATTTTTCTAACGACTTTCGCAACGGATTTGATGTACGTATTCCATTTTAGATCAGGAGTAAAGGTCAAGCCCAAAAGCTTGTCAAAGCACCCACCCCAATACGAGAGCCATTTATTTCAATTGATGCCAGATGGGGATCAGAGCGTTGATGATGTAAAGAAAGAAGCTTGGTTTTAGGTGCATTAACAGTAACCAGCCACTTTTCTCCCCATTGTAACACATGCTCAATATCAGAGGAGAGGACTTGATCGTTTACGGTTTTAATGTGCTGTCATAGATGGTAGTGTCATCAGCAAAAATGTCTACGAATGATTTAGGGATGTGATTTGGGAGATCATTAATTTAGATCAAGAAAAGAGTTGGGCCTGTCAGTGTTCGCACTTACGGCACATCAGCCCCTTTGGAGCTTTATAAAATAAAAGCAGATCTTTTCTTCACATCTTCATATCTCCTGACCGTGTCGGCTCGCCTAGAATAATAAAAGCTCATGACAACAACGCAAGTCTCATTCTCTGGACAATTATTTGTTTTACGTCGAATGTCGCGCCCCTGTTCTCTGCTTATCCTTAGAAGGAGGGTGGGGGTTTCTTTATTGTTTCATAACTTAGCTGCCTCTCGTCGCTCAACGACGAACTTCATCTTCTACTCAACTCTCGAACTAAAGAGCGTAGATCAACTCCCCAAGCACGTGTGCGCTCGTATTTTTATATTGGGGATAGAATGTACGCGTGCGCAAGATCTCCAACAGGACGCACCTGCAACCAACGCGTTAGAGCGGTGTCGCCAGGTTTGACGAGTCTTAACCTTTTGACCTCCATCGCACCCAACGACATCCCGCATTAATCGCGCTATTCATGTTATTGGACTCCATAACACCCGTCTGGTACAACCAAAACATTGTATTTCCATTTCTTTCTTTTTCTGTACAAACTAATCCGGAATTCTATTGTAACCTGGTGCAATGGGGAAAGAGGTGGCTGGTTAATTTTAATGCATCTTAAATCAAGATTCTATTTGTACATCATATACATGTTTGTTCTTTAGATTAATGTGCTATTGCTAGCAGAATTTAAAATCATAGGCGAAATTCTTACAGCAATCCAAATCTTGTTAATTAGTGATTTAATTAAAAAATTATTACATTAAATTAAATTTTATTTTTTTTATATAATTAGACTATTCTTGCGGACAAATGATGGCAAATCGATTCGATAAAACGCGCATATGTGTAAAATTTTAGCCGTAAAAAAATTGAATTTACTTTTCTAAAAAGAATATTGATAAAAAAAAGAACCCTTAAAGGTGCTTCTATAAGAATGTGTATAATTCGACCAGTTTGTTTCCAATTATGATTTATCTAAGGCACCGGAAATGACCGAAGAAGTTTACGATTTGAAAACAGCTAAAATGTAAAATTCAAACGGCACTAAAGCATAAGAATGTAAAAGGAGTAATTGAGATGTGTAAGTCAGTTTAAACTGTATAAAAATATAAAAATATAGTTGATTACTTGCAAATCGCTCCAGACAAAGCATGAAGCTACTTGATGTTGGAACAAAAAAAATATATAATAAGGTCAAAAATCATGCCAACGATAAATATTAAATGAAATAGATTCTGACCCAGAAAACAGCAATTCTTTACTCTTTGTCAGAAACATCGCTCATGAAATACGAGAATTAAAGGACGAATTAAGGGATGCGAAAATTTACTAATTTGAAGAAGACTGTTTAACCGATTTTAAACATGGAAGGAAAAAAATGCGAAAAAATTTGGAGATGATGTCTTATTAATTGTATTATTTAGATTCATTGAACTAATGTTCTCATCGTGAGAGTTGTTTTCATGATGTAACAGTCGATGTGATCTTCGATCTTATTCAAGAGTATCTTGCATAAACTTCTGTCGAACACTGGCATCTTCATGGAATTTCAATGTTTCTTTTAAAAATTCGAAGTAATTCGCGATTGTATCCTACGTTTGGTTCGCACTGAGAAGGGCACATTCAACCGCAAGCAGAAATGTAACTTGCAATGAATTACCAAGTACTTTATCCATTACGCCAAGACACTCAAAAGACGATTGCGAATTACTTAAGACTTCTTCCTAGTCATGACTGCGGAACAGGAACATGCTACCTCCATAGATTAAATTAAGGGGTCCATTCAAAATTCCGTCCAGATTACGAGGTTCGCAGAAAGTTTCCCGAGTTTGACAAGTATACGACACTAATGTTGCTTAAATGCTTAATTATATTAGTTGTAGAATAATTTGAACAAAATACTTGGATATCCATAAAATTATTTCAGCTGTCCCATCAGATTCATGCATGAGAGAGAAACAGCTAACCAGACGATTCATAAGAATCACCATAATCATCACCATCGTCATCATACCGCATGAATCCGAAGATTCTTTTGTTGGCATTGGTTTCCCCGATATTTCTTTCTAGACAGACCTTTTTCTAGACAGACATCGAGTACTTACAGGAGGGATCATGGGAAGGTTGCCGACATCCTAAATGAAAGTGATTTTAAGTGGAATGAACTAGACTCGAACTTGGAACATCCAGATTGTCAGTCCGTGCTGTTAACCACTTGGTGACCGTTAAATCCCATTCTTATTGATGGCAAAAAGATGAGGCTAACGAAAACACCTAGAAATGGTTACAAAAAAGATACATAAACAGAGAAACTTAATTCCTGATGACAGCCGCACAAAATAAAGCGATTAGAATTAACTATATCAAAGCAAAGATTTGCAAGACACTAGAAAATAGCAAGTGCAGACGATGAGACAAAACATAACTCGCATATTAAGTGAATGCAGCAAAGTAGCCCAATAATAATACAAGAAAAGAGAGGATCAAGTTAAAACGGCATTACACTAGGAATGATACAAACAACTGCAGACTGAACACCCAGAAAATTTGTACAAGCACGAATCGACAGTAATACTTGAAAGCAGAAACCACATAATCTTATAAGTAAGGGACGGGCAAACAGATATATCAACTCAAGCAAGAGAGATCAGATATCATAATATTGAACAAGAAAAAAAATATTGTAGATTCCGTCGTTCCACTAGACTACATCTATGAGAGTGAAACGAAGCAGATACACTGAACTGTCCAGAGAGCTGAGAGGCATATTTCTACTTCTATACATTTTTTTTGTGTGTATGTGTATTGATATTCGTATTCAAAACCCTATTTTCTATGCATAACACCAATAATCATAGGAGCACTTGGAATAATCTCCAAAGAATATCGCTGAAATATTAAGAAAAACGCTTGAATGCGAAGAGTAATACACGTTAGTTACAAGTGATAACCAGCCAGCAACTGTAACAGAAGTAAAAGAAAATAGAGGAACACCAGAAAAACAAGAAAAGTTAAACTTCATAAATGAAGGTGAATCTCCCTCTCTCCCAAAAGTAGTGTCGGAATCAACTGGCACTAGACGAAATGGTTAAGAAGAGTTGCGGAGAGAAAACACAAACCAGATTTCCACTTGATGTGGTCGAAACTGAAATAAAAATTATGAGGATATATAAAAGTGGTGGACAAATGTTTGTTTTAATAGACATTTGGCGAGATAATTTACGCGCGCCGCTGCCGTGAGTCGATCGGTAGAACTGCTGACTGTCAACGCGATGGTTCTAGGTTCCATCCTCGGCTTGGGAGAAGGGTTAGTCTAGCGGCACAGATGAGTTGTGATACAACGAAACAGGACTATTTTGAGACCCCGTCTTTGGGTAGAGCATTGTCGTAAATAATCTCACCCGCTACTTAATTAGCTAACAAATACGACGCTCACTGTTTGTTTATAAACAAGCGGTTTGAGCACTGTAAAAGTGGTGGACAAATGTTTGTTTAAATAGACATTTGGCGGGATAATTTACGAGTGCCGCTCCCATGGGTTGATCGGTAGAACTGCTGACTGTCAACACGATGTTTCTAGGTTCAATCCTTGGCTTGGGAGAGGGCTAGTCTAGTGGCACATACGAGTTGTGATACAACGAAACAGGACTGTATGTCGATGACTACAAATATATATATATATATATATATATATATATATATAACTTAATTCATTCAGCCATAATCTAAACCGAAACCAAAACTTATGAGGAATTCTTGATAAAATTATTTATAAAAGCAAAATAGATGATTTAAGTGCCATCAGCTATAGTCGAAACCGAAACCAAAACTTATGAAGAATTCTTGGTAAAATTATTTATGACAAGAAATAGAAGAACATAACAATTAAACAACCCGGATGTAAGCGTGACACACAAAAGAACACACACGCTATCGTATTAATATATAGATAACAATCGAGTAATTTACTTCCGGCGTTGTCCCGGAACACAGATCTTTACACTTAAGTATGGACGAAACTAAAAAAATTAGAAAGTTCTGTTTCGAGCGAATACAGATCGCGTATGTGTATTCTATAAAAATGTTGAAGTCCGGCTCTAGACATGATGTAATAACAAGGGTTATAACAACAGCATACTCGTTTCAATGTTTTGACTCTCGAGTATATATCCGACACAGTTAGACACAGTTAATCAACTGAGAATCACATCACTCTATATAAAAGCATATAAGATGTCAACGGATACACACTCGAGAGTCAAAACAGTGAAAATAATATGCTGTTGTCATGGCCCTAGTAATATCTGATAAATACTCTTGTATTAGCAAAAATGCATAAATAATAAAGGGATGAAAAATAAGAGGTAAAAAAGAAGAGTTTTATAAGTGTTTAATAAATAGACATACTGGCTAAATACGAAAAATGATAATTAGTAAATAAAAAGAAAAAAATAATACTTGAAGTATGAATTAAAAAGAAAAACAAGCCAAACATAAATAAAAAAAACAAACAAAATATAAAGCTATACGAACTGGATATTTTTTTTTCATATTCAACGAAAAATATTAATATTAAATAGAAGTTTGGAAATAAAAATGATAAACGTTTTTATTTCTCAGAAAACAATAATAAAATATTAACTAAAAATATTGGGTGGATATTAAAAATAAATGATTAAGAATATTTCGTAACTGAAGAAAAAAACGTATTTTGAAAGAAAATTGCTTTTTAAGCAAAGATGGGAGAGAAAGGGGTACCTTCTCTTTAATATTCCGCCTCGGAAAATTGCACGCGATAGTGAGATTTGAGTCACGAAAATCGAAACGAGAAGAAAGGTGACGTGTCGACTGCAGGAGTCAGACATTTTGAATTTGGTCTTTGCATTCATAAATTTAACAGAAAATTAGCATTTCTGCAAACAAACCATGCAACAAATATCCGACATTTTGTGGATGAAAAACTTCTTGAAAAAAAAAACATTCGGGTCGATTTTAATTAGAATTAATTCTTTCCTCTTTTCTCTACATGTCTGTGATATTCGATTCCTTCGGCTCACGCACACTTTAAATCTTATTTAAGAAATAAAGCATATATACAGTAAAACCCGGAGCTACGCTGGCTCTAGGATATGTTTTTACAGGTAACGATGTGATATACGATGTGTTTCCTGCGCCTGGTTATTGTATTTGTCCCGCCTTATTGTTTTATTTATGATTTTTTTGATTAGATGCATGTGTATTATATATCCTACTTTATTTTGTTACTACTTTTTCATGCTAAATCCCAGGGTTCTACTATATATATATATATATATATATATATATATATATATATATATATATATATATATATATATTCGTGTATTTAGGCAGCATTCCTTCATTCAGGCAAACATTATTAAAAACAACAGAGATACCTTGCTTAATGATTCTTTTTTTCAATTTTTCGATCTTTCGTAAGATTTTTTTAACTTCGAGATGGAAGGTATTTACAAATGTTCTATGGTTCACACGAGCGCTTTCGATTCTTTCTTGAATCATCATCAGGTGGAGATAAAATATTAAAAATAGAAGTGAAATATATAGTTACGAATGATAAAAAGAGTCAATGAAAAGTCGATTAAAATATACATTTACGAGTGTAAGTCCGAAAATAAAAACGCATATATTGGACATACAAAAACAACATTGCCCCGTCGATTAACGATGCATTTGAACAGTACTAGCCCAATATACCAGCATTTAAAAAATCAACATAGCTGCCCCCCTCTAATCTTAGAAAGGTCCTCGTGGACAACACAATGATGTTGCAACGAGAAAGCAATTGTAAAAAATTAAAAATACTTGAAACACTATATATAAAAACCCAGCACCCATCTATAAATAGCATTAATTTTGAAAGTAGCAATAAAGTGCTGAAATGTCTAGCATAACCAGTATACGACTGCTTTTACTAACATTGCCTTTTATCATCCTAATTTTTAATCGAGTTTTTTTTTCATTGACTCTTTTATCATTCGTAACTATATATTTCACTTCTATTTTTAATATTTTATCTCCACCTGATGATGATTCAAGAAAGAATCGAAAGCGCTCGTGTGAACCATGGAACATTTGTAAATACCTTCCATCTTGAAGTTAAAAAAATCTCACGAAAGATCGAAAAAATGAAAAAAAGAATCATTATGCAAGGTATCTCTGTTGTTTTTAATAATGTTTGCCTAAATATATATATATATATATATATAAATTTAAAGGGGGTTAGAACAGTAGTCTAAAGAGCAGATTGTATTTTAATGTGATAGTAAAATTACTAATTTAATTAAAGTACAAGAAAAGAACGATGCTCGTTGTAATTCAGATATATAATAAGCTCGATAGGCAAATATCCAAGAGCTACTTTAATACTTAATAATGTGATTGATAATACAACGCGGGGCGAAATTAAAGTAATACTCGTAGCTACTTTAATATTTAGTAATGTGATTGAGAATATAAGGGAGGGCGAAATTAAAGTAATACTCGTAGCTACTTTAATATTTAATAACCTTTGACAACAAATATTGGACCAGAAAAAATACCCCTGACCACTTCAACGTTTTAATGGGTTCGACAGACTCAGCTCATGTCACCGATCTGGTCGGCCTTTTCCTTTTTAATGAAATTCATTCTGTACTCCATGAACAGTTCAAACTTAAAGGGGGACTATACAGATGTGGTGCACTTTGTGTAACAAACTCCACGAATAAAAATTACGAAAAAGCAATTAAATCCCTACATAAATTATTAAAAATTTATGGACTTATTATAAAAAGCGACCCTAATAAAAATGGTTAATTTCTAAGACATAACCTTAAATCTTGAAAACTCTACCTTCGACCGCTATCATAAACCTAACCAATCTGTACTATATGTACATGGCAAATCAAACCACCCTAAATCAATATGGACATAAATAGTTCCCAATGTCTCTTTAAGAATTTCTAGGCTATCTTCTGCCAAATCTATATTTAACAAAAATGAAAAATATTACAATGAAGCCCTTAAAAACTCAGGATACAAATCACAAATCTAATTCCTAAATAAAAATGATAGAAACAAAAACTGCATTGAAAATAAACTTACTAAGAGCATAATAAACTTTAATATGGCAATGTCATCCTGCATACGAGTTACAAAAAATGACCAAAAAGCAAGATAAAGCAAAATAAAACCGTAAGTATTAGATACAAACACAATTAAACAGCAAACCAAAGTCCGTAAAAGTAAAAACTGATATAAGGAGACCCTATTGTTCAACCCTCCATATTCCAAAAAACTTGAGACAAATATATCCAGAGAATTCTTTAAAATATTAGAAAAAAAAACTTTAAAATCCCTCATAGATACAGTAAAATCTTTAATAAGAACAAAAGCAAAGTGTCTTACTCAACTATGCCAAACATTCATAAAAAATAATTAGTTCTAACAATAAAAAAATAATAAGATACAAAATACAAATACAGAAAATATTGCAGGCTGTACCTGCAGAAGAAAAAATAGATGTCCTCTATAAGATTCATGCAAAATAAAAAAAAAATGTAGTTTATAGCTGCACAGTATCAAAACTCCCAAATTTAAATTAGATTAACAGCAACCATAACTCGACTACACGATTAAATAACTACACCAACTTTAACCAATCTACCAATCAAATACAGACCAACCCTTCATATGTATGCATATATATATTTATTTATTCTAAGTACATATGTATATATATATATATGTATATATATATATATATATTGTATATTAAATAGTTAAAACGAAAGGAGATTTTACAGTGTCAAGATATGCACTATAATATAATATATAATAATTGCAATTCTTGCATTATATTTTAAAAGTAAAAAGACTAAAAGATACAAGATTAAAATAGAAAATAAGATTAGTGCAACTAGCGAAACCTCTATACAATAAAACGCACCTACTGCTCCTACCTCGTTGAGGATATGATAAAAGAAACGATTATAAATGAATGTTTCCTTATCCAAGAAGATAATGATGCGTAAGAACGGAATATATATCAAATACTACCTGGCAACGCCGGTACTTCAGATTGTATATTAATATTTCCTTCAATATGAAATGGCAAATAATAGGATCATATAAAGGATATACACCAGGAGATAGATTCTGTGCACCTTGTACACAGGATACCCTAAAGATTTTAAAATATGACGATATCAAAAATAGAACCATCCTCCTAAATTCAAGAGAGGAGCTTATTTACCCATGCAGTAATAAACATTGGTTTAAATTAAACAAATATAAACCACCATAAGTCATTAAAAAGGTTACTTATTAATATCTAATTTTAACATTTGAGTTTAACTTTATACCCTTATTAATAAAATTTTGATCATAAATATTAGTATTAATATTAATTTATCTGATCTATTTCCTATTATTGTATATTATTTAACTATATATTTAAGTTAAACTATAGTATATATAATAATGTCAATAAATAAATAAATAAATAAAACTACTAAATTCAATAATTTCCAAACATAATATATTATAATCTAAATAGAATAAACACTAATTATCTCCCGTATATCATTTAATTAGTTAAATATGATTATCTCCCCCGCTTTTTAAAAAAATATTTGCTTAATTTTAAATTAGGCGTTTACTAACGTATTCTAACCCTTAAAAAATGTTCCATTGGTTTATTTTAGAATTTTCAACATTTCGTGTATTTATACAATAAACTTTCAAATGAATGCTTTGACGATAATTACGGTTTTCAAATGGCGAGCAATTAAAAAGTATATATATATATATATATATATATATATATATATATATATATATATAATTCTTTACTTTTATTAAAAACATATTATTATAACCTTATATTTAATCCAAATTCAGATTTATAATTTTATTCTATTTTTGATTCTCAACCCATATTACCTTGCTTATAAAAATTAATAAGTAAATATTTTCCTTTTTATTTTAATTATTTTCAGATACATCTGCCTTACTAAAAACATGGCTAGGTTTATTTATGGTGCCTTTTACATATAAAAACCCCCACCCAATACTGTTGCTGATAAGGAGAATTTGTTAAAAAAAAACAATGTGTCAAAATTATTGTCCGTGACTTAATATCTATCGCAATAAAAACATCGTTTCCGAAACGATCGTACAAATTATTGACTTTGTTGTGTTCCTTCTTATGAAACAGATTTTTAATTTTTAATTCTAATTTGAATTTTAAATTATCAATCACATTACTAAATATATATTTATATACATATATATATATATATATATATATATATATATATAATCTATATATATATAATCTCACGAATCCTAGCGTGGATAAAACGCGGAATATTCTGTGTAGCTTGATTGCCATATATGTATATATATATATATATAACTTACTATATATATATAACTTACTATATATATATATATATACATATATATATATATATAATAAATTCCACAGCCAAAAACGTCGCAGCCCACAACAGCCATGACAGTCAACGAACCGGTTCTTGTGGGCTGCGACATTATTTGGCTGTTACATCGTTTATATATAATCTCTCACATTCTGAAAATCATATATATATATATATATATATATATATATATATATACATATATATATATATATTTATTTATATGGCAATATACTTTATTTCCTTATAATATATACCAATCTTTATTTAAGAAGCTCAATGTAATTACAGAGCAATATAGTGAATTAATGACAAAATTCTATATTCCAAAGTTCATAATGTTGCCCATCATGAAATTTATTCCTTTAATTCAGTTGACATTTAAAATCTTTGGCAGTATCTGTTTCGCAGCACAAAATCAAACATTTAATTATTATATCAATCAATGAATCTATTTTGAATTCATCAAAAAGAAATAGCAACAATCAATCCATGAAAACGAGATAAAATGCATTAATAATATGTTTACATTAAGCCTTTTTTCATTCAAAGTCCAGTTTTTTCGATATATTAGAGGATAAATACGATGTCAACTTCGATGAAAACAAAATTTTAAAATTACATACGATGCATTATTTGTTTGCCTCCGTGTAAAAATTATTGAGATGCATTTTTTATTAGCACGCAAGTGCTTCTTTAAATGGAGTGATGTGATCGAAACCGAAAAGCAATTAGAATATAAACGTTCATTAGTTTGTAAGGGAGACATCAAGACAAAAACGCCGTTAGTGTATAAATGTCATTAGTTTGTATGGTAGAAATCAAGACCAAAAGGCTATAAGTTTATAAGGATATATTAGTTAGTAAGGCAAGCATCAAAACCGAAAACCTGTTAGTTTATAAAGCTTAGTAAATTTGTCAGGAAAACATCAAAACCGAAAAGCTGTTAGTATATAAAGCTTAGTAAATTTGTCAGGAAAACATCAAAACCGAAAAGCTGTTAGTATATAAAGCTTAGTAAATTTGTCAGGAAAACATCAAAACCGAAAAGCTGTTAGTTTATAAAGCTTAGTAAATTTGTCAGGAAAACATCAAAACCGAAAAGCTGTTAGTTTATAAAGCTTAGTAAATTTGTCAGGAAAACATCAAAACCGAAAAGCTGTTAGTATATAAAGCTTAGTAAATTTGTCAGGAAAACATCAAAACCGAAAAGCTGTTAGTTTATAAAGCTTAGTAAATTTGTCAGGAAAACATCAAAACCGAAAAGCTGTTAGTTTATAAAGCTTAGTAAATTTGTCAAGAAAACATCAAAACCGAAAAGCTGTTAGTTTATAAAGCTTAGTAAATTTGTCAGGAAAACATCAAAACCGAAAAGCTGTTAGTTTATAAAGCTTAGTAAATTTGTCAGGAAAACATCAAAACCGAAAAGCTGTTAGTTTATAAAGCTTAGTAAATTTGTCAGGAAAACATCAAAACCGAAAAGCTGTTAGTATATAAAGCTTAGTAAATTTGTCAGGAAAACATCAAAACCGAAAAGCTGTTAGTTTATAAAGCTTAGTAAATTTGTCAGGAAAACATCAAAACCGAAAAGCTGTTAGTTTATAAAGCTTAGTAAATTTGTCAGGAAAACATCAAAACCGAAAAGCTGTTAGTATATAAAGCTTAGTAAATTTGTCAGGAAAACATCAAAACCGAAAAGCTGTTAGTTTATAAAGCTTAGTAAATTTGTCAGGAAAACATCAAAACCGAAAAGCTGTTAGTTTATAAAGCTTAGTAAATTTGTCAGGAAAACATCAAAACCGAAAAGCTGTTAGTTTATAAAGCTTAGTAAATTTGTCAGGAAAACATCAAAACCGAAAAGCTGTTAGTTTATAAAGCTTAGTAAATTTGTCAGGAAAACATCAAAACCGAAAAGCTGTTAGTTTATAAAGCTTAGTAAATTTGTCAGGAAAACATCAAAACCGAAAAGCTGTTAGTTTATAAAGCTTAGTAAATTTGTCAGGAAAACATCAAAACCGAAAAGCTGTTAGTTTATAAAGCTTAGTAAATTTGTCAGGAAAACATCAAAACCGAAAAGCTGTTAGTATATAAAGCTTAGTAAATTTGTCAGGAAAACATCAAAACCGAAAAGCTGTTAGTTTATAAAGCTTAGTAAATTTGTCAGGAAAACATCAAAACCGAAAAGCTGTTAGTTTATAAAGCTTAGTAAATTTGTCAGGAAAACATCAAAACCGAAAAGCTGTTAGTATATAAAGCTTAGTAAATTTGTCAGGAAAACATCAAAACCGAAAAGCTGTTAGTTTATAAAGCTTAGTAAATTTGTCAGGAAAACATCAAAACCGAAAAGCTGTTAGTATATAAAGCTTGGTAAATTTGTCAGGAAAACATCAAAACCGAAAAGCTGTTAGTTTATAAAGCTTAGTAAATTTGTCAGGAAAACATCAAAACCGAAAAGCTGTTAGTATATAAAGCTTGGTACATTTGTCAGGAAAACATCAAAACCGAAAAGCTGTTAGTTTATAAAGCTTAGTAAATTTGTCAGGAAAACATCAAAACCGAAAAGCTGTTCGTTTATAAAGCTTAGTAAATTTGTCAGGAAAACATCAAAACCGAAAAGCTGTTAGTATATAAAGCTTAGTAAATTTGTCAGGAAAACATCAAAACCGAAAAGCTGTTAGTATATAAAGCTTAGTAAATTTGTCAGGAAAACATCAAAACCGAAAAGCTGTTAGTATATAAAGCTTGGTAAATTTGTCAGGAAAACATCAAAACCGAAAAGCTATTAGTATATAAAGCTTAGTAAATTTGTCAGGAAAACATCAAAACCGAAAAGCTGTTAGTATATAAAGCTTAGTAAATTTGTCAGGAAAACATAAAAACCGAAAAGCTGTTAGTATATAAAGCTTAGTAAATTTGTCAGGAAAACATAAAAACCGAAAAGCTGTTAGTATATAAAGCTTAGTAAATTTGTCAGGAAAACATAAAAACCGAAAAGCTGTTAGTATATAAAGCTTAGTAAATTTGTCAGGAAAACATAAAAACCGAAAAGCTGTTAGTTTTTTTTTTTTTTTTTTTTTAATTATATTTTCACCCCAAACAAGGCACATTGCCACTTTGGTGTAGGGGGCTACTATCAGGGGAAACACCTACTGGGGCACTATGTAGGGATTAGGGCAGCGAGATGTTGGTTCACGTTGCACTTGAACTTATGCATGTCAGTACAGTTGGGGAAGCAGTGACCTGGAATGGAATTCCAAAGTCTAGCAGTTCTGGGGAAGAAACTACTGGAGTAGAACGATCTTTTACATCTAGGGATCTCTACAGTGTGGGGGTGGGATTTTGCAGCTTGTCGGGTCTGTCGAGGGTGTTCACGTCGTGGGGGCACAAGTGCTTGCAGTTCTTCAGAGCATTCACCATTATAATACTTGTAGAACAGGCAGAGGGATGCAACGTTTCGACGATGGGACAGAGGCTGAAGTTTTGATGCCAGTTTAGGGCCTATCAGATTTGCGACTCTCTTTTGAACCCTGTCAAGGAGAGAGAGACTAGTAGCCGATGCACCGGCCCAAATATGACAGCAATACTCCATACATGGGCGAATAGTGGCCTTATAGAGGTACAGGATACTTTCGGGTGTTAGAAGTTTTCTAGCACGGTAAAGAGAGCCCACCTTCCTCGCAGCGGCCCTGGCAATGCCCTCGATGTAATTGTTCCAGCTCATGTTTCCTGTGAACGTTAGGCCAAGGAGCTTGAAAGACGTACTCTCAGCTTATAAAGCTTAGTAAATTTGTCAGGAAAACATAAAACCCGAAAAGCTGTTAGTATATAAAGCTTGGTAAATTTGTCAGGAAAACATAAAAACCGAAAAGCTGTTAGTATATAAAGCTTAGTAAATTTGTCAGGAAAACATCAAAACCGAAAAGCTGTTAGTATATAAAGCTTAGTAAATTTGTCAGGAAAACATCAAAACCGAAAAGCTGTTAGTTTATAAAGCTTAGTAAATTTGTCAGGAAAACATCAAAACCGAAAAGCTGTTAGTATATAAAGCTTGGTAAATTTGTCAGGAAAACATCAAAACCGAAAAGCTGTTAGTATATAAAGCTTAGTAAATTTGTCAGGAAAACATCAAAACCGAAAAGCTGTTAGTATATAAAGCTTAGTAAATTTGTCAGGAAAACATCAAAACCGAAAAGCTGTTAGTATATAAAGCTTAGTAAATTTGTCAGGAAAACATCAAAACCGAAAAGCTGTTAGTATATAAAGCTTAGTAAATTTGTCAGGAAAACATCAAAACCGAAAAGCTGTTAGTATATAAAGCTTAGTAAATTTGACAGGAAAACATAAAAACCGAAAAGCTGTTAGTATATAAAGCTTGGTAAATTTGTCAGGAAAACATCAAAACCGAAAAGCTGTTAGTATATAAAGCTTAGTAAATTTGTCAGGAAAACATAAAAACCGAAAAGCTGTTAGTATATAAAGCTTAGTAAATTTGTCAGGAAAACATCAAAACCGAAAAGCTGTTAGTTTATAAAGCTTAGTAAATTTGTCAGGAAAACATCAAAACCGAAAAGCTGTTAGTATATAAAGCTTAGTAAATTTGTCAGGAAAACATCAAAACCGAAAAGCTGTTTGTATATAAAGCTTAGTAAATTTGTCAGGAAAACATCAAAACCGAAAAGCTGTTAGTATATAAAGCTTGGTAAATTTGTCAGGAAAACATCAAAACCGAAAAGCTGTTAGTTTATAAAGCTTAGTAAATTTGTCAGGAAAACATCAAAATCGAAAAGCTGTTAGTATATAAAGCTTAGTAAATTTGTCAGGAAAACATCAAAACCGAAAAGCTGTTAGTATATAAAGCTTAGTAAATTTGTCAGGAAAACATCAAAACCGAAAAGCTGTTAGTATATAAAGCTTGGTAAATTTGTCAGGAAAACATCAAAACCGAAAAGCTGTTAGTATATAAAGCTTAGTAAATTTGTCAGGAAAACATAAAAACCGAAAAGGTGTTAGTATATAAAGCTTGGTAAATTTGTCAGGAAAACATAAACACCGAAAAGCTGTTAGTATATAAAGCTTAGTAAATTTGTCAGGAAAACATCAAAACCGAAAAGCTGTTAGTATATAAAGCTTAGTAAATTTGTCAGGAAAACATAAAAACCGAAAAGCTGTTAGTATATAAAGCTTAGTAAATTTGTCAGGAAAACATAAAAACCGAAAAGCTGTTAGTATATAAAGCTTAATGAATTTGTCAGGAAATCATCAAAACCGAAAAGCTGTTAGTGTGTGAAAGCTCATTAGTTTATAAGACAGGCATCAAGACCGAAAACTAATTAGTGTACAAAGGTTAATGAGTGTATAAGAAAGATGGCGAGACAACACCGTGGAAATTGGAAACGATAGTTGAAAATGGACCGATTTCTTATTATTTAAGCAGACGACTAAACAAGATATTTGTTAACGCTGGACATAAAGATCGCCATGTTGTAGTTAGTTATGAGGAAACCTCGTGGTATTATGTAAATTTCCTCGTGGACGTTACGTGTTATTTTTAAGTACACAAAATAAGTAAACCAATTATTTATAGTGGTTATAGTCAGACGAGTTTTTATTGTGAACATTTTACGGAAAGTGAACTGTAAATGGATGTACGGCACAATCACGTTGACACACCGAAGTTAAGCAACGTTGAGCCTGGCCAGTACCAGATGGGTGACCATTTGGTAAGGCTAGGCGCTGTATGTACCTTCTGGGAAGGTTGGGCGTGGGGCCAGAACCCTCACCCTGTAAAAAGGACTCCTCGCTACAAAAACATCTACAAAAGTTGTCGACGGCCTATGCCCCTCCAGGGACTCAAGGGCTATGGATGGATGGGACTATGAATTGAAGCTCAGTCGAGAAAGACTAACAACGATCTTCCCCGCGAGAAAGATATTGTAAAATGTTGTAAAAGGCTGTTCTAATTCGGTGCTCTTTGTTCTTCCAAAGTAAAGACCGTCACTCCATTCATATTTCATAAGGCATTAGATGATGCTGAACACGTGCGGGTGAAGATAATCTATAATTGAGATAGATTGCATGAAGTAAGCATTGCAAGGGAAACGCATCTGACTTGAAATTCTGAAAAACAATTAAGGAATATGCTGTACTTTATTTCATTCACAAGCGGTCGCAAAATACGCGTAAATCTACTTTAACTAGCAGGTCGCTCGGTGTGTTCCGTTTGTAACATACGCTTAAATATATTTTAATTAAAAAAAAACATTAAGAAATATACGTGCGGGGTTTGTATCAACAGACCACGTAATGCAAAAAAAAAAAAGAAATAAAAAAACAATAAAAATAACAAATAAATGTTCAAGTCTTATAAAATTCTTTGCAGTTAATGAAAAAAAAATTGAGAAATTTACGTGCGGAGTTTGAACCTACAGACCACATCATTAAAAAAACAAAAAACACTCTATCAACTTAAACCCAGTAGAATTTTCACGGCCCGTTGTTCTATCATTGTTGCTAAGCTACGACATGGAAAAATGGTTTTACCGATGATAGATAAATTAAAAAAAGGTTTCGATTATCGATTATCGGTAATTATCGAGGGGGATTCTGAGACAAAACTTAACTAACACCACTCCCTGACTTATACGCTAAAGTCCTGTGAATTTTAAAGCAAAATCTGTTCAGCCGTTTCGGAGTCTATAAGGCACGAACTTGCACAAACAGAAACAGAGTTGCATTTATATAATTATAGAGATAAAGATCCATGCAGGTTTCGTATTTATTAATGTAGACCCAATTCTCTATTAATATTATATTGTACATAATCTGTTCGGCTGTTTCGGAGTCTATAAGGAACGATATTATAATGAACATAATATATAGCACTAATTACAAAAGATATAAAGCATCAATTGGGTGCCACTAGGCAATTAATCTTTAAACATTAATTTGTTAAAATCTTCCAAATTGTTTGTTTTGCTTTTAATTCAATTAAAAGCGTGGCCTCGATGGAGATTTCTTCCTGTTATTGAATTATACAACACCGTAATTTTGTCGTTAGTATATATATATATATATATATATATATATATATATATATATATATATATATATATATATATATATATATATATTACTTTCTCTCAACTTAAATGTTGAAAAAAATACGAGTTTTTCAATCTTCATCTTAATTCAAATTCTCCTGACGTGTACATAACTAAAGACGGAATTTACATGAACAGTGTTAAATTTTTATCCCCAAAACTTTAGTCTGTGTAACTTATTACCGCGAAACTGTCTCTCTGCAGACTGCAACATAGTATTCTTCGTCCATTTTCAGCAAATCTAATATATAAACGGCTATATATCTGTTTGTCTGCCTGTGTGCCTGTCGTTCTGTCTGTCAACTTGTCTGTCGGTCGGTCTGTCTGTCTCCATAATTTTAAACTCTTTCCTTCGAAAAGAAAATGTGCAGAGCGGCGCTAGAGGTCTCAAATGATTCGCTTTTTTACGGACCGCTATTTTATGGGGTTTTATCCGGTTGACATATTTTTTAAGGGATCAAAATAGAAAAAAAATCGTTATACATTTTGTACATTCATCTTAGTTTATTTTCAATTTGTAATCAAACTATTAAAATTGCTCAATCATCTCAATATATATTTTAGAATTAATCCAACACGATATCCATCTCCTGAACTCGTACCCTCGAATGGCTTTTTGACTTTGCTAAATAATGACTCATACGGCACAATCATGTTGACACACCGATTCTCACCAGATCACCGAAGTTAAGCAACGTTGAGCCTAGCAAGTACCAGATCGGTGACCATTTGGGAAAGCTAGGCGCTGTATGTACCTTCTGGAAAGGTTGGGCGTGGGGCCAGCACCCTCACCCTGTAAAAAGAACTCCTCGCTACAAAAACATCTACAAAAAGTTGTCGATGGCCTATGCCCCTTCAGGGGCTCAAGGGCTCTGGATGGAAGTAATGGCTTATTAAAATGTGTCGTCGATAAGAACTTCGAAGGAAAAACCATTGAATCGGAGAGAAGACTAAACACCGTCAGACTTTCTGCGAAACTTCATCGTTAAATTCTTAATTAGCTGCTTTGCTTTGCTTTGCTTTGCTTTGCTTAGCGCTTGGCACCGTCATCGATTCGGTTTGAGCTGGGGTTGGTTGGGGTACGAGGTTATGTGCTGATGAGGGAATACAGGTGTTACGGTGGGGGAGATTATTAGTAACATAATTCCCAGAAAGAGATGGTTTGAGTCAGAGTTTCCTTGTGAATCCCGTGATTAAAGACGAGACCGGCATCGTATAGGAATGATCGTAATTAAAATTCTTGACAGAGGCTGTTGAGTAAGGTTCAAGCTAAACATGGCGTCTTTTAAAGTTCTGTTGCATTTTTTGTCTTATTCCTGGAAATAAATAACACTTTACGCTAGCTTATTAAAACGGAAATAAAACGTTGATTATTTCGATTAACAGATGAGACCCGTGCTACGCTTAACGGTCCTGATGGATGGGCCAAAGTTTGTAACTCGAACGGAACTCCGACCCTTTACAGATTTCACCGTCAACAACAAAAAAAAAATTAAAGTGCTGGGTGTTGTAAAATACTCTTATGGTTGTCAATGGGTTAAAGTAGATTTATTTGTGAGAAAATTACCTTGAAATAACTTAAACGTAATACGGAAATGAACGATGTAAAAAAATGCAGAGAGTATTAACAATTGTTTATTTGGATAATTTAAAGCGAAAAAAAAACAACAATTGAGACGATGAAAACGTAAACAGTAAAACAACACGTTTTATTGTCGCGTTGATTATTTGTTTATATACGCATGCGCAACCGGAAGTAGTTAGCTGGGTGTTGTAACCCAACACCCATTACAAGGTCATTTGAGTTTTATAATAATATAGATTATCGAAAATCTAATTAAAAAACGATCGGAAAAATACCTTTTCTCTCTTATCGATAAAAATATAATTTTTAGAGTGGAATATTTAACGTTACACCGGCAAATGAGATAATAAAATCTTGACAAATCATTGTTTTCTTTAAAAAACGAATTGCTGAGATCTGGAAATATAAGTAGTAGTAGGGCATTCAACTACAGAGCGATTGATCAAGCCCGGAGGTACCCCACTATTTTATTTCAATCTTTTCTTATTTATTAGTTCAATTTAAGAAAAAAAAGAGGGGCCATTTTAAATCGCTGCAAATTATTTATTCGTTTACATATTTTTAAAGCTAAACATTAATCTAACGGGACTTTTCCAGGGCATTCATCGTCAAGCCCAAATATCAGCAGATGTAAGATTGTAAACAAACACTGACGGCATTTAATGAACGACATTATAATAATAATAATAATAATAATAATAATAATAATTATTATTATTATTATTATTATTATTATTATTATTATTATTATTTATGAATTACTCCACCAGGCAAATTATTCCTCGCAATATATAACATTTAACAGGTGATTGATTCCATAATAATGCATACCAAATATGCATAACTCAAAATATCATATATATTATTCAATTGGAATTCATTATTGAGATGAGTATTATTAATTAATTCATTTATTGTGGACTATTATTCTCATATTTCTTAGTTGTTGTTTCACGACGTTTCGGCCAACTATTCCTCTGGCCTTCGTCAGATGGTAACCGCGACGGAACTCTCCTAAATCCATTCTCAGCAATTACTGCCGTCCATAGTTGTTGTCATCTTACCACGTTTTGGCGAAGTAAATCTCTGGCCGGCTTTGGCTATGATTGAAACCGCTATCTTCAGAAAATTCTCATCTGGAACCGAAGATATTCAACGTCTCTATTATTGTGGAGTGGAAATTGTCGGCAACTCTTGTCACTATTTTCAACGAAATATAAGGTCTACATAATTAGAAGACAAATGCTCTTATTTGTAGTTTTAAAAAAGACACGTGCACAAATAAGGTTGAATTTGTGTAAAAACTTGTGTTTTTGTTTGTTTGTTTATTTGTTTGTTGTCCCTTAGTTTTCTGCCATGGAAATTTTTTGTCACTTTTGTTATGAGACGAGGGCCGTGCAATAAGTAATGCCCCTGGCCCACTTCCCATAGCAGTAGAGCAACGAAACTTGGCACAGTTATTAGTCTTTCTCTACATACGGACCCCCTAGAGTTATGCATTTCTCCCATCGTTTGATGCAGCTCTGGAAACCGTTTTTGTAGAACACTCCAGGTTGGTCCTCCAAACACGACGCGACATCTGAAATCAAGGCTGCATCATCTGAGAAACGCTTTCCTTTCAAAAACAATTTCATGGCTGGGAAAAGGTGAACGTCAGAAGGTGCAAGGTAAGAAGAGTAGGGAGGATGGGGAAGGATTTCATAACCACACGCCCGTGCTTCTGATCTGGTGACATGCGACTTATGGACCGGGGCGTTGTCCTGCAGGAGGAGGGTACCTTTGCTGATCTTGCCACGCATCTTGATTTTGATAGCTTCCCTTAATTTCCTCAAAAGTGAAGCATAATAGACTCCTGTAAATGTGGTACCCTTTGCCAGGAAATCTGTCATCACTACTCCGTCCTGGTCCCAGAAGACTGTAAGCATGAGCTTGCCAGCGGAGGGCTGCACCCTTGCCTTCTTTTGAAGTGGTGAGTTCAAGTGCTTCCACTGCAATTGACTGAGCTTTTGTCTCTGGATCATAGTGATGGACCCAGCTTTCATTCTATAGAATCAGTCTTTTGAAAAACTTTGACTCATCTTCTTGGCACATCTCCAAATTCATCCTCGAGCAATCGACGCGTTCTCGCTTCTGGAATGGTGTGAGCAATCTGGGAATCCATCTGGCAGACGTTATGCATATGCAAATGGTCATGAATGATAGTTTCCACAGACCCTGTACTACTCTTGCCATCTTGGGCTATTTTGCAAATAGTAATGCGCCGATCTTCCAAAATGGCAGCCTCGATTTGATGGACAGATGCCTCATCAATGGCAGAAGGTCATCAATGGTAGAAGGGGGGGCGACCAGGTCTGGGAGCTGTTTCGACAGACTTCCGGCTTTGTTTGAATTCACAATGTCAGCGTTTTACAAGGTCATATGATGGGGCATAATCACTATAAGTTTCTTTCATTTCATTAAAAGTTTCCTGTGGCGTGTGTCCTTTCAAATACAAAAACGGATCACTGCTCGACATTCAACAGGCTCCATTTCACACTTGACCTAGTTCAAACACCTGTAACAGAAACCGCAATTAGTTAAGAGCTGTAATTTGCCACATAGCACGTAGAGATATAAATCATTTTACATGCTAAATTTCAGCTAGATCAGACAACTGGAAGTGGGTCAGGGGCATTACTTTTTGCACACCCCTCTTATATAATTCTACTAAAAAAAATTTTCTAATATGATGGATAGAGTTCTGATTATCCGTGTACCGTTTAAGAATGATGTATAAGATAGGAGAAAAAAAAAACAGCTATTTTATTTATTTTCATAGCAAGAGTTCCTCCCTCGCCAAACATTCACGAGAAACACACGTCTGGCTGAAAACACTATCAATAATTTCTCCCACTCTTTTTCTATTCCTAAACTTAAACGTAGATTCCATGAACAAAGTTTTTTTCTTAGAACTACACGCCTGTGGAACTGTCTTCCGTTTTCCTGATTTGCCTGATTTCAATCTGACTACAATATGGCCGTCTTCAAGTCCAATGTACACAAGTTCTTGATGAGCCGTTCCCCTTAAGTAATCCAATTTACCAAATTTATACTTCTAGCGATAACTATGATATTATCCTCTTGATCAATGTACACTGTTCAACCCTTATGCTTGAGTGACTTCTCTGCTATGATAAGTGCTTATTCCCTTGTAAATTTTTTTAAAAATATGTAATTCTACTAAACTTTTCTAATATGGTGGATAGAACTCTAATTATTTGTGTTCCGTTTA
>NC_136504.1:109967139-109977139 GCF_053919585.1 Euprymna scolopes
CATTCAAAATAGAATTAAAAATTAAAAATCTGTTTCATAAGAAGGAACAACAACAAATGTTGTTCCTTCTTATGAAAAAGATTTTTAATTTTTAATTCTATTTTGATATTACTAAATATTAAATTAGCTCTAGGATATTTGCCTATCGAGATTATTCTATATCTGAATGATAACCGCCACTGTTCTTTCCTTGTGGGTATTTATTTGCTCCCCCACCGAGCAAATTCGGCACAAGGCCAAATTTTAATGTGAGGAGTGAAGGGAGGGGGAAGGGAAAAAGGGGACCAGCTCCCGGGAGGTGGGAAATGGGAGCTGGTTAAAGGTCAGGTATGTGGGGTTGCTCCTACATCTGGTCTTTGCTTGCAGCATCTGTCGGAACAGATACTACACTTTGATCTTCTCGCCCGGGTCCCTGTTCTTTTCTTGTGTTTTAATTAAATTAGTAATTTTACTATCACATTAAAATACACTCTGCTCTTAAGACTACTGCTCTAACCCCGGTTAAATTATATATATATATATATATATATATATATATATATATATATATATATATATATATATATATATATATATATATATAATTTAAACGGGGTTGTGTGTGTGTGTGCGTGCGTGCGTGCGTGCCTATAAACTATTTGACGAAGATGGGTATTGGAACAGTTCTTCGTCTTCCCTACAGTTCAGATCTTATTCTCTTAACTATTGGTTATTTCCTAAGACCCCCCCCCAAAAAAAAGAAAACAAAATAAGAGGCTTTCGTTATGAGATAATTGAGGAGATGGGAGAGGCTCTGACGAGGGTCATTCACACGCTCACACAAGAAGATACCAATGTGGGCTTTCCAGAAGTAGTTGGAACCGTACAGTAAATATAGTGTGACTGCAAAAGATTACATCGAATTGGATTAGAGTTTCATCTGTGATTTACCAACAAAATGTCAATACGGAAAAAATCTGGTAACATATTGAAGCACGTCTTATGACTAAAACAAAATCACTTTTCCTGTTTTGTAATAGGAAATGCCGGCATTTTATCAGTGCTGACACATAGATATATGTTTGTTATTTCCTATACATAATCTATAAGAATCACTCCTGGACACACCTTGCCATATTTCTATATCTTCTCTGGCCGATAGTACGATCCAGGAGATAACCATGACTCTTGTATTGTCAGAAAATTACTTGGTATCTAATTGTCATATCTTCAACCCTTCCTCTCCCATCTCTTCCTTTCTCTCTCTCTCTCTCTCTCTCTCTCTCTCTCTCACACACACACACACACACAACCACACACGTAATCACTCCCTTTCTCACTTTCTCTCTTTGTGTGTCTCTCTCTTAGTTTTCTCGCTCTTTCTCTCTCTAATTTCCACAAATTAAGACATGAATATAAATTAGACAACTCCGTTACTGGCATAAATATACTTGCTTTCTTATTGGTAAAAGTGTGTTGATTCTGGTGGTCTTTATTTCCACCAATAATGTTTTTGTTTCAACCGGATATGTTCACTTGAATTTAAAAGTTAATAACCGCAAGAACTTTCTTGTCAATCCGTTATATATATATATATATATATATATATATATATATATATATATATATATATATATATATATATATATATATATTATTATTATTATTATTATTATTATTATTATACTGTTGGTAGAATTTTTCAGTAACTCATAACAACAACACAATATGTCGTTCCAAAGACTGCTCAATGCATGAAACAGAGCAATATATTGATTGTTGGAGAGCTATAGGCTACACATTAGCAAACGTGTTTCAATGACCCCCTAGCAGGGAAAATCACCTCATCAGGCCAAAAACCATCCACAAAACTTTCAATAAAGACCATCCCTTTATATTAAAGTCAACTTTACAGGGTTGAACCATTCTAAAAAGAAAGAGGGGTACTAACACCCTATATCAAAACAAATATAACCTATTCACAAAATAATGTTAGGTTTTTCAAGGTATAATTCTGAAGCCGATTTATTATAAGTTTGTATTAAATTTTCTAGCTCCAATCATTATAATTATAATTGTTTTTCGTTTTTTTTTTGTTAATACGGATTTTTAGAACTATTACTCCAATATCAGAGCAATTCATAAATTTAACTAAGGTTTTTTGTTTGTTTTTTTCACTTTTTTTTCACTGCTAGGGGGTCATTGAAACACGTTTGCTAATGTGTAGCCTATAGCTCTCCAACAATATATATATATATATATATAAATATATATATATATATATATATATATGTGTGTGTGTGTGTGTGTGTGTATTTATTTATTTTTATGAATATTTTTCAAAGTAAAATTCACTTTTTAATTCAAAACTCAACAAAATCTAAAAATAGTATTATAAACAGATTCTTATGAAATATTCATAGGTTTCTTCTAAAAAAGTTTTATTAGAAAAAAAGAAGTATAAAAAAGTCAATGTTTTATTATAAATATTTTATTAGTAAAAAAATATGAAAATAATCCGTTTTATTATTGATATTTTCCTAGTAAAAAAGTATGAAAAAATCTGTTTTATAATTAATATTTTATTAGTAAAAAATATGGCAAAAATCCAATGATTTATTTTTAATATTTTATTAGCAAAAAAAAAATAGTATGAGAAAAAATCCACTGTTGTATTATAAATATTTTATTAGTAAAAAAAAGAATCTTAAAAATCGAATGTTTTATTATAAATATTTTATTAGTAAAAAAAAGTATGAAAATAATCCGTTTTATTATTGATATTTTATTCGTAAAAAAATATAAAAATCCAATGTTTTATTATAAATCTTTTATTTGTTAAAAAAGTATGAAATAAATCTTATGTTTTATTACTAATGTCTTATTAGTATTTTTTTTTTTAAATCCAACATTTTATTATGAATATTTTATTAGTAAAAAAAGTATGAAAAAATCCGTTTTAATGTTGATATTTTATTAGTAAAAAAAATATTAAAAAATCCAATTAATATTTTATTAGCAAAAAAAAAGTATGAGAAAAAATCCTCTGGTTTATTAATAATATTTTATTAGTAAAAATAATGTAAAAACCCAATGTTTTATTTTGAATATTTTATTAGTAAAAAAAAGTATGAAATAAATCTAATGTTTTATTATTAATATTTTATTAGTAAAAACGGTATAGAAATAATCCGTTTTATTATTGATATTTTATTAGTAAAAAATATAAAAATCCATTATTTTATTATGAATATTTTATTAGTAAAAAATATATAAAAATCCAATATTTTATTATAAATCTTTTATTGGTAGAAAAAAGTATGAAATAAATCGAATGTTTTATTATTAATAATTTATTAGTACAAAAAGTTTGAAAATAATCCGTTTTATTATTGAAATTATATTAGTAAAAATTTATAAAAAATCCAATGGTGTATTATAAATATTTTATTAGTAAAACAAAGTATGAAACAAATCTAATGTCTTATTATTAATATTTTATTAGTAATAAAAGTATGAAATAAATCTAATGTTTTATTATTAATATTTTATTAGTAAAAATAGTATGAAAATAATCCGTTTTATTATTGAAATTTTATTAGTAAAAAATCCAATGTCTTATTATGAATATTTTATTAGTAAAACAAAGTATGAAATAAATCTAATATCTTATTATTAATATTTTATTAGTAAAAAAAAAGCATAAAAAATCCAAAGTAATACTTCTAAATGAAAAAATAAAATAATTTGTTATGTGTGCATAATATCTGTCCTGTTTCATTTTTTATTCAGTCGAAGTTCTCATTAATCAAGGGTACCTTTACCTGGGCCTAATTCTTTAACTTTGTATGGGATCGATGGATATTAGAACGTTCTATTAAAATTCTCATAAATCTCATATCCTCAATTGACTATTTTAATATGTTATATATTTCTTTTTAGTCTATTTGTCTTACAGGGAGTTTTCTGTTTAAACAGATATGATGGGGACATTCATGTTGACTAGAGAGACGGCGGACATATACATAACAGTGTGTGTGAGAGAGAGAGAGGGAGAGAGAGAGAAGTGATAATAATACAGTTCTGGGATGCTTCATCTTCTAACGTATATTAGCGAGGGTTGAAATAGCGGATGCACATTCTTCTAAGAGTTACATAAAGTTCATAATAACGATGAGGGAGACAAAGTTCATATTAAGAATGTTTCATACATTACCTTTTGTTGTTGAATGATAACACGACACAGTTTTACAAAAACATGATAGTAACTTCTTTATTATCAGTTCGACCGGTCGGATGATGATGACGTCAAGTAATTCAAAGTCGTTCTACATGATTAAACGTTCTCCATTCGCTTCTAAAGGGACCCTCCCCTGATCATGTCGGCTCTGTCCGACCGACTCTGCTGGCCATTCAATCCGGACTCGATTGCCTCGGATCTTCGACTCCAACTAGCTCCTATATTGAGAATTCATTTTTGCTATGACGTCAGATGTGTGGTCTTAAAACGTGATCGACTCACGTAGCTTAAACGTACATTTCCAAAACACAACGAATTCTCACTAACCTATTTTTTTCAACCTAAATAATTTTTCAGTATTGTTTAAATTGTATTGTTCATTATCTTTTTAGCTGACCTTTTTCATTCACTTTCCATAAAAGAATGCACAATTAAATTCTTTTTACAATAAAAACAATCTAACATTCCATTTTCTGAATCTATTTCTGAATCTTGCTTACAAAGTTCGAATCTCGGCCTATCCTAATCTAATTTTCCACTTATCTAAAGTTCTTCTTACTTACAGGATTCTAGAAAAAAATCATCTATTCTGGTGGAGTAACCAGCTTCGTCTTGCTACTTCAGGTAACATCACTAGGAGAAGGTGCACAATTCTTCGTAAAAGCTTGTGTGGGTTAGCTATGTCGACGTGTTACGGTATGTATGGGGACAAAAAATTGGGGGAAAGAGTTTGAAATAACACAACGTTATATTACTCGAAGATCCTAGAGACTGAGTAATATAATGTTGTTGTATTTCTCAATCGCTTTCCGCCAGTTGTTTTCCCCATACATAATGTAACGCAACGTGATTTTATTTGTACATATTTTCGATTCCCATTCGTGCTATTTTCTCTCCAAAACAAATCTTCGATACAGTTTTGATAAAGCGAGGGTGAAACCGGTCAGCTGACTCCCCATTTTCTTCTTTTCTTCTCTTCACACCGTTAACTTTATTTTGAACGTTGACTTTATTTTAAACGTTTTTAATCATGAATTTAAGTCTTCCCTTCATCATTGCATTATATATATATATATATTATTTTAAAAATATAATTATCCACTGACACGTGCTTCGTCGTCTACGACTCATCAGAGTGGCTGAATCTAGCGAGATTCGAAATCAGGACCCCATGATAAGAAGCCTAAACCTCTACCACGGGACCAACTCGCTCGACTACTGAATGTATCGCGTAGATGTAGATGTTTTTATTTGTTTTTGTTAGCGATACTCATTGAACGAATTCAACTATTTATACGAAAGAGCATTTTTACCTAAATGCGAGTTGGGAATAATTTTCCCTTTGAACAATTTGGTACCCCGAAATGGGGAGCGGGATATATATATTATTTTTAAAATATAATGGATCATTTTGGTAAATTTAAATGTAATTTTTATTTTATTTTATATGTATATATATATATATATATATATATATATATATATATAAAATAAAATAAAAAATACAATTACATTTACCAAAATGATCCAAGATGGTAAAATTAAAGTATATTATAAATATTAAAGAATTAATATTTATAAAGTTATCTCAGCCAGATGTAAAAGCTCGATAAAACCAAATAGGTGATAGAGCTTATAATACGAGCAAACAGTTAATAAAACATGTTAAAAAACACTTTGAAATGAGTTAAAAACATATTTAATCTGAAAAGGAAACACTAGATAAGTGGATAGTCCTTAATCCGCGGAGTTTCAAAGAAATACTTTCCCTCTCATCAGAGGGTAGGAATTAGCAATATGAGGGATCAGATTATATATATATATATATATATATATATATATATATATATATATATATATATATATATATATATATATATATATTCCAAATGTAAATAAACTTATGATCAGCAACGGTATGGATGTCAAACCTCGACACTAACAACAATGTCTCTTCAATACTCAACCTTATCCACTAAAGCATTTCAGCTGGACTAAAAATATCTGACTCACACAACCTGATTGAAGTTGTGGAATTCGGTGAATATCGGAAGTTGCGGCGGGGGAGAGGGATAGCGTGCCTCAGCGGGTGATGAAACCCTCGCGAAACGAAATTGACGGTTGTGAGCTGCGTGATGTCATAGGACACCGGCAGATCAGGTGCGTCAACAGCCTTTGACTCAGTAGTTAAGAGGCGGGTGGAGACACATGCGTATCGATAAGGAAGTCGATTTCTACATTTATTCAATCGCTGGTCCAGTTTATTTGTTTTCTTTATAGCAACCTCATTATATTATAAATCTCGTTATAAGTTATGGCCCGTTGTCTTGAAATGAGTCTTTTTATGTCAAATTAATGCTTTAATCTGCACTCATTTGTTCGTTAAATACAAATCCTATTAATCACTCTTAATTGTGGAGACAATACTCTATTAATCCCTATTAATTCCTATCTGTTCGTAAGTTCGTAGTAAGTTCGCGACAACTTTTCATAAAATAGTCCATACAAATTTCAACTAGATCGGCCGAGTAGTTTCGGATAAATCTTCTAGAGCTCTGTAATGATTAATCCCTATAAATCACCACTAATACTTAATGAATACCTTAATGGAATGGATACCTTAACGCTTATTCCGTTGTAGCTATTCCGAAAAAGGTTCATGCAAAATGTCAGCCAGATCGACAAAAGTAGATTCCGAGACAAAGATAAACGGGCATCAAGACAAAGATAATATAGATAAGTAGAAGTCGTATTAGTATTAGTATTAGTAGTAGCTGTAGTAGTAGTTTTAGTAGTAGTAGTTAAAGAAGTAGTGGTAGTCTCTAACCATATGAGGTTTAGCAGCAATCTTCTTATAGAACTACTACAACTACTACTACTACTACTACTACTACTACTACTAATAATAATATTAATAACAATACCCACCCCCATTCCCCCACTACAACACCACTGCCCCACTCCCCCCAAACAAAGAGTGAAACTGAATAGCCAAGTAGTCAATTAGGAAGGAAAGACCGAGGAGTAAGTACTGACCAGACCTCCACTGTCAAAGTTCGAAGAGAACTGGGACTTTGGGGAGGCGTATTGCCACTCAAATTTCAGTAAAGATCAATGGCAACTGCCAACGAGAAATCAATGGCAAGCAGCTGTTGCGATAATGCAAATTTATTTCCAAATGTTATCGAAAGAGGTGGAGAGTGCTGGAAAATCTGGAGAGACTTGTTGTCACTCAGCTTCCAGGGAACATCACACGCTGTATTCAATGAGATCTTTCATGGCCTGTGTGAAAGCGTGTTGTTAGTCATCAATAATTTCAATTCAGGAAAATAGTCCAAAAAGAATGTAAGAATAGACATGCCCTTTTTGACAACTCATAGTGGTGACTGTCAAAATAAACGGGCATCATACCAACCAATGAGGAGGTTCAGAGAGGATGAAAAGAAACCACCAACGAGAAAGCCCTAGACAGACCTCTGCTGGATGAGTGCAAAGAGGTCTAGGACTTTGGTGAGGCTTATTGCCACCCAAATTCTAGTAAAGACTAATGGTCGCAGCCAACGAGAAATAAATGGTAAACTCTATTGCAATAACGTAAGTTTTTTGTAAGGGTTATCGAAAAACATGGAGAATATTGGAAGTCTGGGAAGACTTTTTGTCACTCAGACTCCAGGGAACACCAAGTTGTTCTTAAAGAACAATCTTTGATGATGGCTTTTGTGAGTAAACAATAATAATCATAATAATAATAATAATAATAATAATAATTATAAGAATAATATTATTATTAATAATAATAATAATCATAAGATTAATAATAGTTATCATAATAATAATAGTAATAATAATAATAATAATAATAATAATAATAATAATAATAATAAAAAATAATACTAATGAGAATAATATTAATATTAATAATCAAACGCTTGATATTCACTCTGGTTTGCTGGAGCAGCAAAATCTACAATCTGGCAGGAGTTTTCCTTTTTATTAACTAGTATGGCATCTTGCTTGCAGAGGTTTATCTGTTTGTACGTCAATGTTCATAGGACTTTATGGTTTCTGCTTTCAAGTACTGTTGCCAGTTTAGTTTGGTTGGCTTTGGTTATTTTGTTTTACGGCATATCAACCCTTTTCGTGGCATTTAATGGCGAATCTAGATGTTTTCGAAATAGTATTCGAGTTGCATCCAGTTATTTTGTAGAAGGATTGTATTCTTCAAGCTCTTTGTATCTTCAATCGCTCGTTTGTAGTGTTTGGTTTGGTTGTTTTATAGTGCATTTTATCGTTTCCAATGAGATTGTTTGTTGACTTGTGTGAAAGCTCCATGTGAGCCAATAATAATAATAATAATAATAATAATAATAATAATAATGATAATAATGGTAATAATAATAATCATAATAACAATATTAATCATATTTATAAAAATAATAATAATAATAGTCATAATAATAATAGTAATAATAATAGTAATAGTAATAATAGTAATAATAATAATAATAAGAAGAAGAATTATATTAATAATAATCATAATAATAATCATCATCATAATAATAATAATATTAATAATAATAATATTAATAATAATATTAATAATAATAATAATAATAATAATAATAATGCAGAACACTGAAAAATAATTACCGATAAACAAGATAGAAAAGGAAGAAGACGAGAAAAGAAAAAAATGGGAAGAGAAACAGGTAAACAGGTGATTGATGAGGATGGTAAATGTTGATGTAAACTTCCAGCATCTTTTATAACATGGCTAAAAAAAGGAAAAATAAAAAGAGAAACTGAATCACTCATAGCAGCCGCACAAGAGAACATGATTAGAACAAACCACAGCAACGCAGAGATCGACAAGACACAAGAAAACAGCAAACGCAGATTCTGTTGACAAAAAGAAAACAATAAACCACATAAGTAATAAATGCAGCAATCTTGACCAAAAGGAATCTAAAATAAGAACGATCAAATGAGGAATGCACTGGCAATTATGTAGATAATTGCATCTTGAACCTCAGACAAACGGTACAAGCACAAATCGGCAGCAAGACTGGAAAGGAAAGTCACTGAATCTTATGGGACATAGATATACAAAGGAATAAACCCACTCAAGCAAGAAGATCGCATATCATAATAATTGAGAAGGTAAAATTGTAGATTTTGCTATTCCAGCAGTGCACAGAGTGAAGATCAAGAGACTGGAAAGCGAAGCAACTGGTCAAAGAGCTCAATAGGATATGGAAATGAAAAAGTCAAGATAATACTACTAATATTATAAGCACTAGGAACAATACCGAAAAACTTTGAAAAAAGGGAGGGATCGGAATCAGAGAGATGGTCAAGCCGGATATATAGAAACTGCTACAGATGTATGAGCCCAACATGGAATTTTGAAACTGAAATTGTATAATTGTAAGTTAACCACCCTGTGCCACACCAAATAAGGGAGGGTCAGGGACGATGGAATGGCCGAGCTAGAAGTTTGCTGGATTAGTGAAAAGAGGACGGGCACCTTGGGGAGGCATATTGCCATGCAAAATCCAGTGAACACAAATTGTCACTGTCAATGAGACATCAACAGTAGCGGCTGTTGCAATAACACACATTCATCTGCAAATGTTATCGAAATAGGTGGAGAGTACTGGAAATCTGGGGAGACTTGTTGTCACTCATCCTCCAGATAACAGCAAGAGTTGTTCGCGAAGAGAAATATTTGAGAATGACATGTGTGACTACTAATAGTCAATAAATACTAGTAATGCAAAC
>NC_136504.1:109982139-110007139 GCF_053919585.1 Euprymna scolopes
GCAAATTCAAACATTACAAAGGTCAACACGAATAAACACACGTACGATGCAAACTATAGTGTGGCCCATTTAAAGTAGCACAGAAAAAGTAGTAGCGCAGAGGAACATTTTTTTATTATTTGAATTACTTATAGCATTGTTTAAATGACGTGTACTGTTATAAAAGATGCTTAAAGCTCTCCCGGTTTGCATCAACATTTGCAGATACTGCCTGTAGATCTTCTCTGGCTATTCCCCTCATAGGGTTGGAATTGTTCTCCTTTAGTTGGTCTAGATTACTTGCATGCAATTTTTATTTAAACATGTCAGGAACTCGTGTCAATCCTCTGTTAGACGTGTGCCATGTGGCGCCATCTTGTCTTGTGGTGTCAGTTGGTCCGTAAGAGAAAGGTTAGAAAGGTCGGGCTACTTTTAATTGGGCCGCTTAACCTGAAAAAAAATTTATTAGAGAAAGATAATAGATAACGAACTATTTTTAAGTGGGTCGCCCTATGCGATGATGATGATTGCAACGTCTTGTCAGACGAGTGCCACTCCCTCAGACATTTAAAATCCATGAACCCAAATGCCTGAGGGAGTATCTATACAAAGATGATGTTACAGAGTCTTAGCTTTGTACGACAGCTAAGTCTCTCTCTCGGTTCAAAGTGTCGAGATCCAGCAACTAGCAAGAGCAAGATAACCAGCAACAAATTAAACTGCAAACCAGCTTAATGCGGGTACTGGTCTCCCGCTTTATTGCTTTTAAATCAGAGATTTGCTTCTCCTAGAAAGGTTGCCTTCACCACGGCTTACGGGAGCCCTCTCCACCCCAATACACATATACACACACACACATATACACGGTGCTAGTTGGCCGTTGACCCAGAAAAAGAGTTCATTCGCCCTTTGGAAGGTCTTGTTTTTAATCCTCCAAGGGGACTAGCCGCCCTCCTCACCAAACAAGTCTGGTGGGGGAACCAGTTTAGTCGCCGGTGACCCGACCATGAGGCAGGTAGTACTGGGTTACATGGTACCAGTAGCATATGACATGACCTGACATGTATACACATATATACACGTAAATACGTAACGAACAAAAATACGCCACAAACACACGTTTACACGCACACTTTATTTAGTACTATATATACGCTGTCGTATATAAAAAAAACCCTAGGCAACATGTTTTTTTTTTATTTTATAAGTAACAGGGAGCACTAGTATAATATACCCCGCATGGATAAAAGTTATGGAAATATTATTCCATCCTGATAGAATTATGTAATAAAGATGAATTTTTATGCATTTATTTTATTTATATCAACAAGCGGGGCCTGTGGAAATTCCACAGCTGACTCTTTCATGTGTAATATATTGATGGCATTTTGTGGATATTCAGCGTCAATGGAGATTCCCTATATTAGTGTAGCTCTTTTGTTAAAAGTAGAAAAGTATTTATCTAAGCTAGCAGGGACGCCCGGAGAAGTCCGGTAATAAAGCATGCTTAAATATATTCTAATTTGGTATATATTATTGTACTTAATTTTCTACGATACTCATATATTGTAAAGCAATGATTTAAAACATAATATATATATATATATATATATATATATATATATATATATATATATATATATATATATATATAGTAGGTTATACAATATATATGTCGATTAAGCTACACTGAATATTCCGCGTTTCATCCACTCTAGGACTCTTCAGGCTTATCTGCCTGAAATAAGCATGAAGTGTCCTAGAGTGGATAAAATGCGGAATATTCAGTGAAGCTTAATCGCCATATATATTCTATAACTTACTAACTAGCTCTACATACGTATTGAGCGCTTTTGATGTAAATACTTAAAGTTTACGCATAAATTAATACTTTCGTATATTAATTTTATGTGAGTAAATTAAGTAGTTATATATATATATGCATATACATATATATATGTATATATTACATATATATATGTATATATTACACATATATATATATGTATATATTACATACATATATATGTATATATCACATAGAAAAATGCCAACATGAATAGGAATATGGTTACGATTAAAAAGTAAAAGTTGTTTAAACTGAAAAAAAGCAAAAATATGCTAATAAAAATATGATAAACTCATAACTTAAAATATTTCAGTATTAATTAAGAATTGATTATATAATGTAAAATTTAATTATTTTGTTTAATTCTTAATGGTGCAATATTTTAAATTATAAATTTATTATATTTTTTTAGAATATCTTGGATTTTTCTTTGCTTGTACTTTTCCATGTTTTAGCTTAAGCGTATTCCTTTTCATTTTACTTTCATTTTTCTATGTAATCCATTATTTTTCTAGGCTTTGCTTTGAAATAATATTTTCTGTTTCACTTGTAAATTCTCTCTCTTTCTCTCTCTCTTTCTCTCTCTCTCTCTCTCTCTCTCTCTCATACACCCACAACTTGATTTTGGCGTTCATTCTTAAGTCAGTTTTTGACGGCCAGGAAAGGCGAAAGGTCAGTTAGTGATTAAGCATAGCAACAGTGAATTATTAGCGATAGTTTTTTTTTCATATATCTTATTACGTCATTATCTCCACTGTTCCCAGCCGATTTGAGGTAGCGTAACAGATTTAGTATCTATGGTAATCAACAGCCAATCAGCAAAAAAAAACGTCGCTACGTTCCTTAAAAATTCTGATAATTTTTTAAAACAGTTATTTTTTTATAACTTTTGTTTTACTGAACGATAATTTTAAATTTATTTTTCCAAATATAGCTGAGAAGGTAACCTATGAACTGTATAAATTGTTTGATATTTGGTCGCAAAATGAGTGAGCGGTGAAGCTTTAAATCAGTTCTAAATGAGTAAAACTGACACTTAACCATATATTCAAACACTACAATGTTTCGATATAAAAGTGAGAATGGGTGTGTGAGGACAATTCTTAACCTATGTACTCGACGAATTTTTTTTTTTTTTTTTACACGGTGGTCACCACTTATCAAGGCCCGGAAGCCACTCAGGGATAAGGGTTATTGCAAGTACAGTACGTTAGTGTGGAGATTTAATGAAGTGTTTACTTAAGAGGGCGGTACATTAGGAATTTGCTTACATTGGACTTGAAGACATCCAAGTTGTAGTCAGGAGGGAAGCAGGCAGACGGAACAGGCGTGCAGTTCTAAGAAAGAAGCTTTGTTCGTGGAATCTACGTTTAGATTTAGGCACAGATAAAGAGTGAGGGAAATTTTTCACAGTGGATTCAGCTAGACGGGTGTTTAGTTTAGTGAGTTTTTGGGAGGGGGGTATATATGTTTATGTCTTTTGGTTTATGTTGGAATGCATCGGTTTATATGATGAAATTTTATGTTTAGTCAGATCTGTTTTGATATTCTACTTGCCATGGGGAATTTCACATTGAAATCCAAAGATATATTTTTTCTGTTTTTGTTCTCGTTCCATCTCATCCTTTCTATGATGCTCTCTAATTTATCGATTAAGATTGACTTATTAATTTATTTTAACTTATAATTTATTAATTTATTTTAACTTATTATTATTATTAATTTATTTTAACTTATTAATTTATTAATTTATTTACAGACGTGGAATTTGTAATATGAATAACATTTTAATCGATCTTCATTTGGGAAAAAAATTCTAAGGAGGCAAAATTGAGAATTAGTTCTTGCGGTTATCGGATTTGTATCTATTTGTCAGCTGTTTCACGACTGCGCATGCTCGATCGTGAAACACGGCAGCTTCTTTATATTAAGAATAAGCAAATTTGAAAACATTTTATAAATTTCGTGGCAACTTTGTTTAATGGTTATCGTACTTGACTCACTGTTTTAAGGTTTTTGTTTCAATCTCAGCTCGAGTTTTTTTTTTTTTTTTACATAGAAGTGAACCGTTTAGAAAAAAAACATAATACCCGTATACACATGTCCAGTTTCTTTTGTTTTGTTTTGTTTTTTACTTCATCTTTTTTTTAGAAATGTAACATTCGTTTAATACGTATGGTATACATATCAAAAACAACAAGAAGATGTCTCAATTAATTAAAATATAAGATTTATTCTTAGTTTGGCCTATTAATAAAAAGGACAAAAACATTATGCTGGATTCTAACGGCTATATGCCATATTTCTTGGACTCATCGGTTATGTGTCGTTTAATTAAAAAAAAAACAACTATTCCATGTCATAGACGCACTACACATTTTGAATTGTAACTGCTCTAGGTCGTTCAAATAAAGAACAAAAACATTATTTCAACATCATAAACGCACCAAATATTTTCAAAAATTGTATCCCTTACTTTATTACTTCAAACAAATCATACTGAGGATGTCCTGAAATAAAGACGAAACGTTGATGAATTTATATTTTATTTATCTGAGTATATTTGCCTGTCTATCTATCTCTCTGTAACATTGATAGGAGTGAATTTTTGTATAGACTTTTGTTATGCTAAGTGTACTAAGTAGTAGTGTATCTATTAGAATTAACAGGGATTAGTGTGTCAAATGAACATAAGTTCAACCATATTCAACCGTCAATTTGGTAACAGAAGACATTCGAATTCAACGGACTATAACTTTTGCCCGTTTGAAAAGCTTCTAGGTTTGACCTTTTAACATGATCTGAAATGGAACATATACATCATAAAAATTGTTGGAAACATGGTGGGATCATTCTATCTCTCTAGTAAATATCTCAGTGCCGATGCGATTCTCTACCTATAAAAGAACTACGTACATCCTAGGATGGATTATTGTTTGCCACAGCTAGAGCTACTCGAAATATCCAATCCTGCCTTGACAGAGTTAAAAATAGACTTCGTAATCTAGTAAGAGATTCCCTTTTCTCTTTCCGGCAACCTGTTTTGCATGAAAGAGACGTTGCGAGCCTTCCCCTGATTTTTGGATATTTTCATGGCATCTGCTCGTCTGAGCTCCAATCTATGGTCTCCCTTGCTAAACTTTCACGCGAAAACTCGTCCATCTGAAACCACTATCAATAATTTCCCCCACTTTTTATCTGTGTCTGAATCTTAACGACGATTTCATGAACAAAGTTTCTTTCTTAGAACTGTCGTCCGTATGAATTTTGTCTTTGTTTGTTTTTTTCTTTGTTTTGGTTTTCCTTTTTAATTTTTCCATAAATCATATCATTTTTAAGATGTCTCTGTCTATGATTTGTTTTCTTTTTATATATCTCTTCCCTCGGGTAAAATTTGAAACAAAGCTCTATTCCAAGATAAAAAAATAACAAGTTTCTCGCGTAATATTTTATGTGCAATCCAATTGTAACGTAATTACTTTAAAATTATTTTTGACAACGATTGTGGTACATGAGAATTGAAAATTCTACAAATACACACCTTAGAAAAAAATGTAAAAATGGTCCAAAAAAAAGAAGTAGGGGTATACATGGGGTTGTATTTGTTTCCGGGCAATACCGAAGGTGCCTGCTGTTATTTATTGTCTTTCTGTAAATCTAATATATGGAACAGTGTACATAAAATAATTTCACTAATACAAAGAAATGTTGATACAGCTGTATATTTCAATTAAAAAAAATACATTATTTATTTATATGAAAAAAAATAACTTGCGTCGTGATATCTGATTTCATAAGAGATTTTTAAATTTCTCATAATACCTGATGATTCCACTGGTGTAAAATTGATTTCAATATAATACACGCGTACCAACGTATCTCCCTACGAGATTTTAAAAGATCGGAAGAAATTGGCGATCTTCGGCTACTCTATAAGATCTCCACAAAAAGGAATATGTCTGTATCGCCACGAGGAAAGCTCATGCAACTGACGATATGGATTAAAAAAATAATTCCTTTATTTGTAATGAAAATTCTCCATCGTGTTATCTGGTTTCTTGACTCAAGGTATTTCACACACACACACACACACACACACACACACACACACACACATATATATATATATATATATATATATATATATATATATATATATATATATATATATATATACAGGGTGTCCGTAAAGTTACTATACAGTCTTATTGTTTTATTGTATTATATTTGTATTAATAGTTAATATTTATTTTTTTTTACAGGTGTATTTAATCAAGACTGTATAGTAACTTTACGGACACCCTGTATATATTTATTTATATGTATATATATATATATATATATATATATATATATATATATATATATATATATTTATATATATATATATATATGTTCCGTACTTCGGGGTAATTGCGCCAACTAAGAAAAATGCTCTTTATATGTGTGGTTGCCAAAAGAGAACTTTTAGCAAGTTGGCGCAATATACCCGGTCTTACCACAATTACCCTAAAGTACGGTATATATATATATCCTAAGATATGTCCTAAGATTTGGTCGAAGAAAAATGTAAACAAAGGGCAAATAACTCCTTACTTATAATAAGAGAAATCGCCCAGGAAGCGAAATTAAGAAATTAATTGCTAATAAAAAAAAATTCAAACCATATATATATATATATATATATATATATATATATATATATATATATATATATATATATATATATATATATATATATACATATATATATATATATATATATATATACATATATATATATATACATATATATATATATATATATATATATATACGAGGTGCTTTAAATAAGTTTCCAGACTTTTTTGTTTGGACACTTTTATTTATATGGCAGACATGGAACTAGTCCCCTTCGCATTAATTGTCTCCGGTCGCAATACACTTGTTGTGAAGTTCCAACAACTTTTGGAATGCCCGATGAAAGTCCTCTTGTGTGATCCTGTCAATCACCTTCGAGACAGCATCTTTCATTTCCTCAGTTTTCTCATAAAGACAGCCTTTAAGGTTTTCCAGGCGCTTGCATATTAACCCAAAGTTACTGCTTACAAGGTTTAAACTGTAGGAAGAACGAGGAACTGTCTTGATTCCCATCTTAGCCAAATATTATGTGATTTACCTCGCGCACGTCTTTAGCGTCTTCATTTCCTATGCGAATAATTGCGTGTTCAGTTCTCACACTGCCATCAAACTGTGTACATTCTCAAGACACCCGACGATCTTTACTCATAAAATTCATTAAATTAGCCAATTAACCCTGGTATTCTGACTTACATACTCCTGCAACATCTATCATCATCTCTTACAGACCCCCTGCTTTCCTTGAATTCTATTCAAAAAATAATGCTCGATGCAAGATTGTCCAAAAGCAGCCTGCAGGATTCTATACGTTTCTATAGCAGTTTTCAAGTTTAAAACAGAATTTTATTGTATATAATTTTTCTAAAGTGTCCTCTAGTCCAGATGCGATTTTTTAAAGTCATCAGCTGTGACAATCAGGCTTTAGAAGGGTGAATTCCAATTTCTGATGTAGCTGTTCATTTCAACCTGAAATTATAATAATTGGCCAGTATTTCATAAGATATATAAAATACTGAGTTTTTATTGGAGGCACTTCGTTTATATCTATCTATCTATCTATCTATCTATCTATCTATATATATATATATATATATATATATATATATATATATACTAGCAAAAGTACCTGTCGTTGACTGGGTTCTAAAACAGCCTACCGAAAATGGACTCTGATTTATGAAAGTATGATAGGTTATGAAAAGGAAGGGTTGTAAAGAGATAGCTTCGAATTTGGGGGTATCAAAACGAAAGAAAAATATGATGAAAGTCAAATTAAAATAGATAAACCCCATAATTTATTATATCATACCTGTTCACACTGAAACTCTTACACAATATTCTGTGGATCTATATTTAAAAAAAAACTTGTGAAACTTTGTGACATATTTCCATTCTATGGGGGTCAGGTGTTAACGTACACCCCATAATTTTATTATACCACATTTCTTCCAACTGAAACATAATTATCAAAGTATACTTACGCAGATAGATATGAAAAGTCTTTATTAAAGTTTGAGCCTATTTCCATTCTATGGAGGCCAGGTGCGAACGCAGACCCCACAATTTTATTATACCATCCCTATTTAAGTTAAAACATACTTTCCAAAGTATTCTTATGTACATCTATATCAAAAACACTCGTAAACTTTTATTTTTTATTTTTCAATTTTTTTATTTCCATACTTTGTGGACCAGGCGCGTACACAGACCCCACAATTTTAATGGACCACCGTTCTGCCAGATCAAATATACCCATTCCTGTGTCTCGATACATCTTCTATCATTATATGTGATCAGTTTTATTAAAATAGTCAACCATATAGGAGCCTATTCGTGACCACACACACACACACACACACACACATACAGCTTTATATTATATATATATATATATATATATATATATATATATATATCATAATCGTATATATATATACATGTATATATATATATATATATATATATATATATTGTTATGGTAAAATGTTTTATATATTAGGGCTGCTGTATACGAATCCTTTTTGTTTTGAAGCTCAATGTCTGGTCAATCTAACAACAGAGCATATAAAAAAGACTAACAGCATAGTTACATTGGAAGATCCAAATATTTATTTTTCGGGGCGATATTTTATGCCCAATAATTAATTTTTCTACACAATAACCATTATTCTCAATAGACTTTTACCGGAAATTCTCCTTTTGATGCATCTTATGACAGGGGTTGATTTCTTATATTCTCCCACATTGCAACAAAAAGATGAAATTTCCAGGTAAGACGAGTTACACGATTATATACAATTTCCCTAACTATCTGTGCGTAAATCTAAACGCAGATTCCATGAACAAAGTTTCTTTCCCAGAACTGCACGCCTGTGGAACACTGTTCCGCTGGTCTGCTTCCCGGTTGAATACAACATAGTAGTCTTTAAATCCAATGTAAACAAGTTCTTTAATTTTCACCATTAACGATTCCTATACTACCAATTTAAATTCGTTAACCTTTATCGTTGATTAGGCTTCGGGCCTTGGTAAATGATAACTTCCAAATAAAAAAATATCTTAAATGCATAACTTAAGTCATCATTAGAAGATAATTTGTAATCCTCTCTGATTCATTCGGAAGAAATTATAAAAATTAATATTTTAGTACGCCCGTTCAAATTTTATAGTATGTGCTCTTACGATCCCGTACAACTGGTGACCCTCAGACAAGAACATCAACATCAAAGTTTACCTGAAGAGTGTGGTGAACTTCTGGTGCAATCAGGTGACCGCTGGGAAAACATGGATGTGGTAGCAAGATTCGCCACCGACCCATAAGTCCAAAGTGACCCAGCCTTGGCTTTAGAAGAAGCCCGACTATCCAGACAAATAGTATGCTGCACTTTAATTTCGTGTTCTCTGTGAGTGGAGGTGAAATCCTTCACGACTGAGACAATTTTTATTTGTGTTTCTTTTCTCCGCATTAAAAAACGACCCTGGTGTCTAAATCTGTCCTGTGGGGAGGCATTGTAAATAGGAACAGTAAAATCCCACGTTGTTGTGGAAGTTCGTCGACGCTAGAGAGCAGTCTATTTTTTCGAGTTACAACCTTATAAATGCTAAACTTTGGAATTCCTTGCCTGCTTCCTGCTCTCCTGGCTATTCTAACATGTAGAAGTTTAAGTAACGGAGCAGACATGTGTAATGTGAGAGGACATCTTGCTGGTCTACCCCCACATTCTCGCTGTTAGACAGAATCCCAAATTATAACTGTTTATATTGTAAATGGCAGTATGCCTTGTTTGGAGTTAAAACCTAAATAAAAACGACGATGATCTCGAAAATGGAAACAAAACGTATTCCCCGATCACTCCTGATTCTTACAAAAGCAGGAAAGAGTTGATAGAACTGTCACTGATGCTTTTAAAATGTGTATAATCACAAGAATACTGCAAAGTTTTTTTTTTGTTTTTTTTTTAAATAACATCTCGTATTGATACTTTTTACATAACATACGATGTCCGCATCTCACTACTGAGATGGATGACCGAGTCTCCAGACACATTTCTCTTCCGCTACGTTTAGTCTGTCCAAGCGACAAAAAAAGAGAAAGGAGAAAAACACTATATACGAATCGAATATTGGACAAATGTAGCGAAAACCGATAATAAAATAAATATATAAATCTTAAAATAAAAACAAAACACATTCAAATACACTTATTCACGCAAGTGAATATTCAGAAAAAAATACAAAATAAAAATGTAATCTGCTAATGGACAGCCGGATTATGTTCACTCACCTGTGCATATAATCTGCTTCTTATAAAAACCGGTCTAGCTATCGTTCTAAAGATTTTCGTACACATGGCTATTTCTTTACAAAACTACTACTAGTCTATGTTTAGGGTCGAACGGTAAAAGTGTCGCCCTAAAGAAAACTACACTATAGTTTTATTTTAAAACCTTTATTAGCAAAACAAACTCAGGTAACTTGATTATGTAATAGAGCTGACATATATTCAATGAAGCCAGATTCAGCCTCAATCATTGTCTCGATATGGGGTCCGGAACTGGTAGCGTGCTTTTTCCACAATCGCCCGGCGGGAGCTCGGCGAATACTCGGCGGATGGCGGCAATCAAGCTAGCTTTAGGGTTGTGATAGATCCTGTTGCTGATGTGCTCAACGTATGGCCAAACGAAGTAGTGCAACGGGCTCGGGTGGGAGGAGGGGGTGGGGGCCAGTGAGAGAAACGTACAAAGTCATAGAATTTCTTCTGAAGCCAAGCCTGGGTCACTTTGGAATCATGGGCCGGTGCCGAATCCTGCTACCACACCCATGTTTTGCCAGCGGTCACCTGATTACACTACACTCTTCAGCACATACAGGTACACTTTGGTGTTGATTTTCGAGTCGACTTCGAAGTTCTTAGGTGGCATGCTGTCACCCTCACTTAAAACCACACCAAAGACCATAACCGCCGGCGGAAACATCGTAGAGTTCTGCCCTTAAGCGTTAGACTGTCTGGATTTGCATTTTAAGGGGACTGGCCATGGTCCCGTTAGAAAAACTTGGATCTGTAGAGAGCATGAGTTGTGCAGCGGCGCATCTCCGATCTCGCTTATTAAACATTGTGTCACTTTCAGACATGATGAAAGGCTGCTATCGCTCTTGGGATTTGTAAACAACTGGCCAACTAGTAGATGGTCGGCAACAACAAACGGTTTCTATCAAATGGAAACGGAGCCATGTATTTTCTAGGTCGATAATGTAAGCGTTCCAGTCTGTATAGGGTACTGTCTGGTTTGAAGGTTTTTGATAAGGTGCGGAAACATCTGTAATTCAATTCGCCTTAACTATTCTTCTTCGCTGTAACCTCTCTCTCACAGCTAATCTCAGTCTTTTTTTTTATAAATGGTTGTCTCGATCTATTCGCTGTTTTAATAACTCATTTTTATAGGTTCTTATTCCAGTAAAAGTCCAAGTCTTGGAACTCTCTTCCTGCTCACTGTTTTTCTTCTATTTACAGCCTTGATCTTTTGAAGACTAAAGCGAATAATAGTCATATTCTGCCTTTGTTCTCTCGTTCTTATTAAGTCCTTTTATCAAATGGTCTCATGTTCTGTCTCGAACGATTTTCTTAAAAAATCGGGATAATGGTAAACAGACAGAGAATTATTATGGGTCAAATGTACAAGAAATTAAAAACTTACATCTTTTTTTATATTAAAAATAAGATATTGGTTGGTTGCCTATAATTTAATGTTTAAAATCGGGGATAGAATCGAAACCGCATATTCGATGTTTTTAATTCTGATGTTTTTTTTTCTAAGTAAATAGACATTTAACATTTCGAACAAACATTTGTTTTCGTACTTTTTTGTATTCGGGCTACTACATTTCTCCTCTATTGTATTAAGTCTGTTCGCGCGACAAATCTTAACATTAAAGAAAAAAGAGAAAAACACTCGAATAAGGTATTGGACAAATGTAACAAAAACCAATAATAAAATAAAAAATATAGTCTTATAAAACACGGTTAAATAGAGTTCTGCACGTACGAGACTATTCCGAAAAAAAAATCTTATATATAAAAGGCTATATGCCTGTCTGCCTCGATATATTCAAACTCTATTTTCTCCGAAACTAAAAATCGCAGATCGGCGCTAGGGGCCTTAAATTATTGAGTTTTTACGGGTCGTTATTTTATGGGTCTTTAGCCTGTTAAAATAGATTTTAAGGGATCGAAAATGGATACAACTTGAAAAAAAAAAAAATCGTTATACATTTTATATATTCATCTTAGTTCATTTTTATTTTTTAATCAGTTTATATGCGTTTTACTTTGGGGCAGTGGTAATGTAACCAACTTTGAATGCCACAGTTTCGGTTTCGATTTTAGCTGATTCTATCCAAATAAATCTCTATCTATATTCGTATTATTTGGGACCAGTGGCCTAGTGGTCAGAGTTCTTGGAAAACTCCATTGTAAAATGTGATACTCTCCTAAAGGTAGAAGGTTCAATCTTCAGTGACCGAAAAATACAATTGTGAATTACTTAGCACCTCTATCCAGTTATGGCTGACGGAACAAGAGCACGCGACCTCCGTGAAGTAAATAAAGAGTTCCGCTCGAAATTCCGTCCAAATTCCCGAGTTCGACAGAAACATTCCCGAGTTCAACAAGATACATCTGAAGAAGGTCGGAGTTTACATCGACCGAAACGTTGTGACAATCACACTTAAGATGAGAACAGTAGTCCGATGAATCCAAATAACACGAATAACCAATCCTCATCTACAAAATTCAAAAACGCCCTATCTATATCTCTACTATTATATAAAAGGGACTTTGTTTGTCTGTATGTCAGTGGGTGTGTTTTGTGAGAACTCTATGGACTCGAAAACGATTGGGCTGATTTTTCTGAAATTAAAAAGGAAGGCTATTCATGTGCCTAGCAGTGTTCTAAGATAGGCTATGCATCCGAATATCATCGATTAGTATCGATAATCGATAATCGAAATAATCCGATGAAAGAAAGAACAGGCGATTTTCGCCAAATTTAACACCTTACACAGCCTAACATCACAAGCGCATTTGAAAATTTTTATTACCACACAAGCCAAAAGGCCCGACATATCAAATCAGCAGTATGTTCTTTCACATGACATGGGCAGGTTCGAATCTAATTTTCTGTTTTCAGAATAATTGCACCATGATACATGAATTGTTTCATTTTAAACATAAATTAAAGCCATTATCACCGCAAAAGCAGTTAGGTCAAGCATATAAAATCACCAGTATGTCTTTTTTTTGTATGACAGAGCTGCGTTCGAAATTAATCTTCAGAGAATATTTGAAACATGATACTTGACTTTTGCATTTAAAACATTAATTCATGCAATTATATATGCAAATAATCTTACAAAATCAAAAGTAGGTTCTCTACAGTGCAATGTACACAACAATGAATCGTTGAGCCTATTATTTTCAAGTTCATAGAAGATAGAAGAAGCATAAAAACAATGTTCATTTTAAAACGACTTCCTTTCTAAGGCAATTTCTCTTGACATATCAATGGCCTTTGATAGTGTATGGCATAAAGGCCTACTTCACAAGATTTCCAGCTATGGTATAGCTGGAAATGTCTTGTAAATTAGTAAATCATTTTTCTCTGTGATATAATGGACTGATCCAACACCCCTCAAATGAATGGACTGTTACGTCTATAAAAAGACTAGCAAACTCTCCTCACGTGGGAGACAGAATTAAGTACTAAGCTGTCAATGGACGCTTAGAAATGTGTGTACCTTTTTACCTAAATAAACCCTTTCTGTACAACCCCAGTAATGACTTGTTATTCATAATAATCTACGATATAACAACTGGCGACGAAGAATTCGAACGAAACTCACTAAAAAATAAAGCGAAGGAATAAGCACACAAGAAGATTAACGAGCATAAAACAAAAGAAATCCAAAGAAGGAAGAAGAAAAAAGAAAAACTTCGACAGAGCCAACATTTAAAAAGTAAGTGTTTCAGTCGGTTACGTTCCTAAAAAAAAAGAAATTGACATTTTGAAATGAACATTTTTTTTGAAAAGAATATTTAAAAAAAAAAAAAGGAGTGTCCATTTCAAGTTTTATTCGGCTGGAAGTGTTTGTTTTTTTTTTCTTCTCTTCGGAAGGACATTGTGCTTTTAATTCATTGAATTTATAGGAAATATGAGTTAATCTTTTGTTTAATTGTGTGGTTTTGTGAAAAAAAAAAAAATTTTAACATGGAGCAATTAGCGGAATTCACTAGAACTATGCAATCGGCATTGTTTGCTCAACAAAAACAAATGGAATTACTTCAGAAGCAGCAGTTGAAGCAAAGCGAAATACTACAGAGTATTTTAACGCAGCAGAAAGACTGTCGTTTCACTCCTGAAGGAATAGCAAATTCTTTATCCGAATTTGTATACGAGCCGACAAATGGGTTAACTTTTCCGGCATATTTTCGTATCTCCGAAAATATTTTTGCTAAGAGATGTCAGTCTTGGACAGACGAAGAGAAGATTATCCTTCTTCTTCAAAAACTTGGATCTCAGGAAAATACAAAGTATACGAATTTTATCCTGCCAAAGAAACCTGAAGAGATTTCTTTTAGTGAAACAATAAAAATATTGTCAAACATTTTCAGTGAACGAGATAGTCTATTCTATACACGTTATAAATGTTTAAATATCACGAAGCAGGAGGACGAAGATTTTATTACTTATGCAGGGAAAGTGAATGCTCATTGTGAATCCTTTAAATTAAAAGACCTCAAAGAGGATATGTTTAAAAGTCTAATCTTTGTGCAAGGTTTAACAGCCTCTAAAGATAAGGATATTCGTTCAAGGATATTATACATTATGAACCAAGACACAGAAATAACGTTACAAAAAGTTACGGAAGAGTGTCAGAAACTGTTAAATTTAAAGCAGGACAATACAAGCATCGAAGGAAAAAATTTTGAAGAAAAAAAAATGATAAGGGTGATGAAATGTGCACACAAAAAATCCTGTAAGACATGTGGGGGAAAACCCGCTTCACTAAAGGTAGTTACTTTAAATACAAAATATGTAACAAATGTAATAAAAAAGGCCATAAATCAACGGTATGCAGGAAAGGAAAATACCGAAAAGCAGAAATAAAGACCATTGGTTCTAAAAATGAGTTTAGGTGTGATAAAAGAAAATATATTAAAATTAAAATTAATGGCTGTAATGTGAACTGTCTTCTAGATAGGGGAAGCGACATAAGTATAATTGACGAAGTAACTTGGAAGAAAATTGGGTTTCCAAAGTTACAAAATACAAAAAAAATTGCCAGACGTGTGCCTGGAAATAAACTAAAATTTAAGGGTGAATTTTTTACCAATGTGTCTCTAAAGGAGAATGCTGTGAAAACCAAGTTATATGTCGTGCCGGGGAAAAATTCTAATTTGTTCGGTATAGACTTAATGATTCTTTTTAATTTATGGGGAAAACCCATAAGCTCATTTTGCAATAAAGTAAGTCTGGCGGGTTTAGAAAAGTCTAAACTACCAGGAAAGTTTATTGACGAATTAAAAAAAGACTTTAAAGAGGTATTCTCTGAAGGTTTGGGTTGCTGCACGAAAACGGAGGTGAAATTTGAACTAAAGGACGAAGCTAAACCAGTTTTCAAACCCAAAAGAAAGGTTCCATATTCAGCATTAGAAACTATAGAGAAAGAATTAAAGAGACTTCAAGATATTGGAGTAATAGAAAAAGTGGATTACTCTGAATGGGCTTCACCCACGGTTTACATTAAGAAGAAAAATAATAAAATCAGGGTATGCGCGGACTTTTCGACAGGTCTAAATGATTGTCTCAAGGAGCATAACTACCCGCTTCCTACCCCAGAGGAAATTTTTTCGAAGTTAAGCGGAGGAAAAGTTTTTGCAAAAATTGATTTGTCTGAAGCGTATTGGCAAGTAAAAGTCCAGGAAGATTGTGCTAAGTACCTGACATTAAATACCCATAAAGGACTATTTTCACTAAAACGTTTGCCTTTTGGTTTAAAAGTAGCCCCAAATTTGTTCCAGCAAATTATGGATACAATGCTAGCAGGTTTGGATTTTGCTATGGCTTATCTATATGACATCCTTATAAGAAGTAAAAATGTGGAAGAGCATAAAATCCACATTGGCAAAGTATTCGAGAGAATATCAAACTATGGGTTGAAAGTGGCTCTCGAAAAATGTAATTTTGGGATGGACAAAATTGAATATTTGGGACAAGTGATTGATCGAAATGGTAGAAAACCTAATCCTAATAGGACTGAAGCAATCAAAAACATGCCTAGACCAGAAAATATAGTGCAGCTACAGTCATTTTTGGGACTAGCAAATTATTATAATTCTTATATCCCAAAGATGCATGAACTAAGAGCACCTTTAAACGAATTATTGAAAAAGAATAAAAAATGGCTCTGGACAAAAGAATGTGATGAAGCATTCCTAAAGATTAAAAAATGTATGTTATCGGATTTAGCACTAGCTCACTACGATCCGAAAAAAGAATTAATTGTAGCAGCAGATGCAAGCGAATACGGTTTAGGTGCTGTGCTACTACACAGACTCAAAGATGGATCGACTAAACCAATTATTCCTCCCTCAAGGGTTTTGCTACCCGCAGAAAAAAATTATAGTCAGATAGAAAAAGAAGGTCTGGCAATTGTATACGCCATGAGGAAATTTCATAGGTTCATCCATGGAAGATTTTTTTATATTGGAAACGGACCACAAACCTTTGTTATCTATTTTTGGTTCCAAAAAAGGAGTTCCTACTCATACGGCTAATAGGTTACAAAGATGGAGCATGATTCTGTTAAACTACAATTTTAAAATGAAACACCTAGCATCCAGCAAAATTGCACACGCAGATGGGTTGTCCAGGTTGATCCCAAATAAAACTGAATTACTTGAAGAAACTGTAATAGCTGCACTAAAAGAAGAAAATGAACTAACAGATATATTAATAAATACTGTTAGGGAACTTCCAGTAACACTTGAGGAAATAAAGAAAGCAGCAAGAACAGATGAATACATTAACAAGATAAAACAACAAGTGGGACAAAAAGAAAAGAAGAGGAAAGGATTAACCGTTTTTCCATTTTCAAAGTACGATGAAACTCTAATGTACGCATATAGAGTGGTAATACCTCAAGTATTACAGAAGAGAATTTTAAAAGAATTCCACATGGGACATCCTGGAATCTCCAGAATGAAAGCACTAATGAGAGCATATACGTACTGGCCTGGAATGGATCAGGACATAGAAAAAATGATAAAATTATGTAAGGGTTGCCAACTAGCAGCAACAGCGCCGCCCATTAAGACGCAACCTTGGCCTAAAACAGATATACCATGGACGCTGATCCATATAGATTACGCAGGACCTCTAAAAGGATATTATTACCCGGTAATAGTAGATAGCATGTCGAAATGGCCAGAAATTTTTAAATTCAAACATCCTACAGCGGCAAACACATTAAAGGCGTTGGACGAGGTATTTGGGCGTTTTTGGCGTACCAAAAACAATTGTTAGTGATAATGGCACCATGTTCAAAGGTCAAGAATTTAAGATCTACTGTGAGTCAATGGCCATAGAGCATGTCACAACACCAACTTATAGCCCTCGATCTAACGGACAAGCTGAAAGATTTGTCGATACTTTTAAACGAGCGTTAAAAAAGAACGATAACATCGACACGGAAGAAAAAAGTCTTCAGAAATTTTTAGCAGTATACAGGATAACGCCTAATCCGAATACAAATGCAAATTTATCCCCAGCGGAAATAATGTTTGCCAGAAAAGTGCGCTCTGTGTTCGACCGGTTAATTCCGAGTAAAAAAGTAAAAAAAAAGTGTAAAAGATAATGGACGATACAAGATATACAAGGACGGGGATAAAGTTTTTTTTCAACAATTATCGGGCAGGGAAGAGTTTTTGGGAAGAAGGCATAATCTCAAAAAGAATTGGAAGAATGGTCTACATTATAAAAGGTCAGACATTTTCCCACAAAAAAACATAAACCAACTCAGACCCCGATATATTTAAATAGTTAAAAACAATGAAGTACCGATGGAAGTACTGTATGACATTTTTCACATAGAGCCTCCAAAAAAGGAAGCACCAGTAACTGAAAATACAAGTCACTCTCCAAAATCCAAAAATTCGCAAACGCAAATTTTAAGGAGAAGTGAAAGAAAAAGAAAAAGAACTGAATTTTTTGGACAAAGTCAAAAAAGAAAAAAAATGGTGAAGCTAAATTCTAGGGAAGAATTTAGCTTGGGAGGAAGGTGATATAATGGACTGATCCAACACCCCTCAAATGAATGGACTGTTACGTCTATAAAAAGACTAGATTACTCTCCTCACGTGGGAGACAGAATTAAGTACTAAGCTGTCAATGGACGCTTAGAAATGTGTGTACCTTTTTACCTAAATAAACCCTTTCTGTACAACCCCAGTAATGACTTGTTATTCATAATAATCTACGATATAACACTCTGATAGGCTCATAAGAGTAGTGGTCGATGGGCAGAAATCAGAAGCTCATCGTAATAATGGTTGAGTTCCTCAGGAGTCCATCCTGCGTCCAACTCTCTTCCTGATCTACATTAATGATCTTCCAAATCACATCCTTAGATTATTTGTAGACATTTTTGTTGATGACACTACCATCTATGGCAGCAAATCAAAAGGCGTAAACGACACTGTTCTCTCTGATGCTCTCTCCTCTGATCTTGATCACGTAGTACAATGGGGAAAGAAGTGGCTGGTTACTTTGTATGCATCTGAAATCAAGCTTCTATTTTTACATCATTAACGCTCTGATCCCCATCTGGCATCAATTGAAATGAGTGGCTCTTGTTATGAGGAGATTCACTGTTTTGACAAGCTTCTGGGCCTGACCTTTACTCCTGATCTGAAATGGAACACGTACATCAAATCCGTTCTCAATGTCTCTGAAAATATTGGTGGGATCCTTCTACCGCTCCAGTAGTAATCTCACTGCTGATGTAATTCTCAATCTGTATAAAAGTCAAGTATATCCAAGGGTGGAGTACTGCTGCCACAACTGGACAGGAGCTGGTAGAAGCAGCTTATCCTACCTTGACGGAGTACAAAATAGACTTCGTAGCTTAGTGAGGGTGCCCTTTTCTCTTCCCTGAAACCTCTTTCCCACAGAAGAAACTTTGCGAGCCTGTCTCTGCCTTATCGTTATTTTCATGGAAAATGATCGTCTGAGCTCCAATCCTTACCACCCTCGCCAATCTTTCACGAAAAACATTCGTATAGCTGAAAACATTGTCAATAATTTTCCAAACACTCTTTATCTGTGCTTAAATCAAAACGTAGATTCCATAAACATAGCTTTTTTTCTTAGAACTGCACGCCTGTGGATCTCTGTTCCGTCTGCCTGCTTCCCAGCTGACTACAACTTGGTTGTCTTCAAGTCCAACAAAAACAAATTCTTGATCAGCCGCCCCTTTAAGTCATCCAATTTGCCCAATTTCCATCACTAACGATTACTACTATAGTATCCTATTGATTACTATAGACTCAATAATCCTTATCCTCGAGTGCCCTCCAAGCCTTATAAGTGGTGAATCCTTTGTAAAAATAACATATTTCGGGCATTTCTCTATTTTTTACACGAAAATCACTTCCTATCAAGGCCGGAAAAGCACACGAGAAAAAGTTTTAATGAGCGTACGGTTATTTGTAGTGGAAATTGTATTTTTTTTTTAATAAGGAGACGGCTCAATAAAAAGATGTTTACATTGGATTTGAAGACCACTATATTGTAGTCAGCCGGGGAGCAGGTCATCGGAACAGGGCTTCAGAGGCGGGCAGTTCTAGGAAATAAGCTTTTTTCGTGGAATCAGCATTTAGAGTTTAGAACAGATAGAAAGGGGGAAATAGTAGATAATAGTTGTAGCTAGACGAGTGACTGTTGTTAAAGTTTAGGATAGTGGGCCATAGATCAGAGGAGCACTTGCCATGAAAATAACGACAGAGTCCATAAAGAAATTTAAAAACAAGAGAAAAGACCATACACCACTAGATTTCGGAGATGGTTTTGAACTTTGTCAAGCCAAGACAGTGTGCTCCAAGCATCTCCTGTCAAGGTGTGGCAAGAATTCTCCACCATAGGACGTACATTGCTTTCATACAGGTAGAGGATTGTATCGGTAGTGATATATCTTGATCACAAAATTGACAGCAATACTACAGTAATTAACGCTTGTTTTTCAAATGACTATGCAAATTAGTTAATCTTTTTTTATAATCGCTCACATATCGCTGACTGTGTTTATTAAAATATCGTTTAAATGACCTCTGAATGAAAAGTAAGCTTTTAATATCTATGCCAGACCGAGAAAAAACCCTAAAGTCAGAGAGTGAATCACAATAACCATTAGGCCAGCTTGACACAATCTTTAAAAATTATTTTCAAATCTACTTATTATTTATGTAACTTAATTTTCAGTAACGTCTCAGTTTACCCCCTTTTTTTTGGAGGTGGGGTAAATATAAGTTTTAAAAGGCGGACTTTTCCAGTACAGACGTAGCCATTTTTAGTACAGTACCACGCTGTAAACTGATCTGTCAAATTTCGTGTCTGTGAATTAAGCGATGCATTCCTAAGCCCCAAATGTTGTTTTATAGTAAATACCCATCGTCATCAACCCCTTCCTCCCAAAAATAAAACTAACGTCCCATGAGTGGATAACAATATGCAACTTTAGATGTCGACCTTCGTTTTTCTCCCGCATCCTAGACCGTAACCCCTCACCGATTCTAGCGCCCCCTCCTATTGAAAGCACACTTCTTTTATGACAATCGCTTCGGCGTTACAGACGTTAGCCATCCCAATGCTCCCCACCAAGCTCATCATAGCTTTCTAGTTAATCCTCAGCAACAACCCAACCAAGTCCCTGGGTCCGAAGATGACTTAATACCAGCATTTGACTTGCACTTGGAAGACAAAGTTATGTGTCGAAACTGGTTTCACTTCTGCTTCCGTTTCTTTACTGCCTCTGCTCATGGCATGTTGTGTGTGTGGGTGTGTGTGTGTGTGTGGGTGTGTGTGGGTGGGTGTGTGTGTGTGTGTGGGTGGGTGTGGGTGTGTGTGTGTGTGTGTGTGTGGGTGTGGGTGTGGGTGTGTGTGTGTGGTTAAGGTAAGCCGCTTTTAGAGGAGCACGTGATTACAAGCCTCACATTTTGAACTGTTCAATTCAATAAGCAAAACCGACACATTGCCTTCCCGAAGGTTTCTTTTGAGTTCAGCATGCTTGATTTTTTCCCTCGCAAAAATTGAAGATCACATTCTAACTAGACTTCGGCATTCGGGCCGGTATTTTATTTTTATGATACGCACTTAAAGCAAATCGGATATGAACTATATAAGCAATACAGGTGATTATCGATAACATACCATATTTGTCAGAGTCTTTTTAGCATTGCTTGTATTTTTTATTGTATTTTCATCTCAAATAATTAACAGTGACACTTTGATGTAGGGGGCTAATATCTGGGGCATAATTTGCAGAGATACTATTTAGGGAGTTGAGCAGCCAGATGTCTGTTTACATTACACTAAACTTCTGCATGTCGGTAGTCAGGGAAGCAAGAACTCGAAATGGAATTTCAAAGTCTAACGCAACTCGGGAAGGAACAATTAGAGCAGAAGGGTTTCTTACATCTAGAGATTTCTATTGTGTAAGGGTGAGATTTTGCTGCTTCTCGGGTTTGTCGGGTGTATTTACATTAAGGTGGAAAATGGCTTGTAGTTCGTCGGAGCACCTACCATTAAAATACTTGTAAAACACGTATATATAAAACAGAGCCGCTGATCAGCTATATTAGTAATGCAGGTTTCCTCAACCTTGCTGCGCCCGTGCACCCCTTTCACAATTTGTAAGAATGCCATCCCGTCAATTTTCCAAGTTTGACAGGCTAAAAAAGTGCACTATAAAGACATACAAACGTTGCTTCGTCTTTACTAGTTTGATAGAACCAAACTAAAATTGTTTCGGAGATGGGTATATTTGCCGATGGTATTGCCACAGCCAAACAACGTCGCAGCTCAAAAGAGTTATGACAACAAAGAAATCGAAAGTTCAAGACTCAAGTTTCGCCCTCATTTGGACTCATTATAGGCACGAGGGGAACACAAATGAACACATATCTAAGGACATGGCAGGAACACTAGTGGATGGTCACAAGCTTGTTTCCTGCACTAATTACAAGAAACCTTCTCTTCCTCCAATAGCAATGGCCAAGAACACACTGCCTGAAAGTACTTCTTTTAAACTCATCGGCCTAACGTTTACAGGGAACATGAACTGGAATATATACATTGAGAACATTGCCAAGGCTGCTGCGTATAAGATGGGCTCTCTTTACCGTGCTAGAAAATTACTTACGCCTGAAAGTATCCTGTACATCTATAAGGCCACCATTGACCAATGTATGGAGTACTGTTGTCACATTTGGGCTAGTGCATCTGCTGCTTGTCTCTCACTCCTGGTCAGGGATCAAAAGAGAGTTGTCAACCTGATAGGTCCTGAGCTGTCATCTAAGCTTCAGCCTCTGTCCCATCGACGAAAAGTTGTATCCCTCTGCCTGTTCCACAAGTATTTTAATGGTGAATGCTCTGACGAACTGCAAACACTTGTACCTCCTCGACGTGACTACACTCGACAAACTCGACAAGCAACTAAGTCCCACCCCTTTTATAGTAGAGATCCCTAGGTGTAAGAAAGCCTTTTACTCTAATAGTTTCTTCCCAGAACTGAAAGACTCTGGAACTCCCTTCAGAGATTCTGCTTTCCCAACTGTACTGATATGCAGAAGTTCAAGTGTAATGTAAACAAACATCTCGTTACTAAGATCCCTTCCTAATGCCCCTGCAAATTAAGTCCCCGATAGTAACCCCTTACTTCAAAGTGGCACTGTGTCTTGTTTGGGGTGAAAATTGATTAAAAGAAAAAGTAACACACTTTCTTCTCCAATCATAATGATGTTTGGTAAAGTGCTCGCATGTGTCTAACTGATGAGTCCAATTGAGGGCGAAACTTGAGCCTTGGAATTTCGATTTATTTGTTGTCATAACTCTTTTGAGCTGCGACGTTGTTTGGCTGTGGCAATATATACATATATATATATATATAATTTATCCATTAACACGTGTTTCGTCATCTACGACTCATCAGAATGGCTGAATCTAGCGAGATTCGAAATAGGAACCCCATGGTAAGAAGCCTAAACCCTTACCCCTCGTCCGCCTCGCTGACTGTTCGGATATATCGGGATGTAAGCACATGTTATTTATTTTTGTCTCTTCGATACGTCTTGAATTAATTAAATTATCCACGAAAGTGCACTCCTATCCAAATACGAGTTAGGAACAATTTTCCCTTTAACCAACCTTGTACCCCCACATGGGGAACGGCACACACGGCATTTTAAAAATATAATTATCCACTGACACGTGTTTCGTCGTCTACGACTCATTAAAGTGGCTGAATCTAACGAGATTCAAAATCGGACCCCTATGGTAAGAAGACTAAGCATATATATATATATATATATATATTGTGTATATTTAGGCAGCATTTTCTCATTTAGACAAATATTATTGAATAGCACGGAATTATTCTATTTTACAATTTTCCTTTTTATCTTCTCCAATCTCCGAATAATCATTTTTGTGTTTTTCTCGAAATTGTATATGTTGGATCCATAATTGCGAGCGCTTTCGACAGAAGTACTTCTATCATCCTCAGACATATTGTAGAAATAAATGTAGGGATTGTTTTTTTAATTTACTTATATATTGTTTTTCTCTAGTCATGTGGTAATTTGTTACAAGTTAAGTGGGCGATTTTTTTTTTGCATATATTAAAAAAATTTATATATACAAACATATATATACCTTATTAAACATTTATCCCAAACATTTCAAAATATTTCGGCTGCACTCATAATTAATTTTATTTATGTGAGGCTTCTTTGGTTTAATGTACAATGCTTCGAGTATTCTTAGCCTATTTACATTTCTCTCACTCTCCAATACTCTAGTATTTTCTACACATCTCTGACTCTAGCTCAATATCACAACATTTGAAGGGACATGGCAGCCAACATTCGGAATTTCGAAGAATTATGGTAGAAAATGACTTGACGTATATATATATATTACATTTTCACCCCAAACAAGGCACATTGCCACTTTCGTGTAGAGGGGGCAACAACTACAGGGGTACTATGTAGAGATTTGGGCAGCAAGATGTTGGTTCACGTTACACTTGAACTTCTGCACGTCAGTACTGTTGGGGAAGCAGGGACCTGGAATGGAATTCCAAAGTCTAGCGGTTCTGGGGAAGAAACAATTTGAGTAGAAAGACCTTTTACATCTAGGGATCTCTACAGTGTGGGAGTAGGATTTAGCTGCCTGTCGGGTTTGTAGAGGGTGCTCACGTCGTGGGGGCACAAGTGTTTGCAGTTCGTCAGAGCATTCACCACTAAAATACTTGTAGAACAGGCAGAGGGGTGCAACATTTCGTCGATGGAACAGAGGCTGAAGCTTAGATGCAAGTTCAGGGCCTATCAGGTTTGCGACTCTCTTTTGAACCTTGTCAAGTAGCGAGAGATTAGTAGCAGATGCACGAGCCCAAATGTGACAGCAATACTCCATACATGGGCGAACGGTGGCCTTATAGAGGTACATGATACTTTCGGGTGTTAGTAGTTGTCTAGCACGGTAGAGAGAGCCCACCTGTCTTGCAGTTTATGATTCTTAAGCTTACCTACATGTCAGTGGCTGTTATTTTTGATGAATCACAACGACTGCAGAATTTTATACAAGATGGAGATCGTCTCTAGCGTCAAGTGATGTCAAAGAATGTTTACCAAAAATCATTGGTCTCTCGGTACTTTTTTACGAGTGCAATTGACACATAATCAGCATATATATATATATATATATATATATATATATATAT
>NC_136504.1:110012139-110037139 GCF_053919585.1 Euprymna scolopes
AAAATCATAGCAATTAGAACTATGTGTTATTAATGACTTTACTGAATCAGATTTCGATATAAATAGTCGACGCCAAACAACTATGAAAATATATGAAAAGAAAAGAATAAATAGACCAAACAAAGAAAAAGATACCTTATATCAGCTCTGTAACTTTCGTATGATCATTCGTCACGTACATCAATTTCTAATCTAATTTCTAAAACTCACCAGGTTTGTCTGTCTGTCTGTCTCTATATTTTCATACTCTATCTCCTCCGAAACTAAAAGTATCAGAGCGGCGCTAGAGGCGTCAAATGATGGAATTATTTACCGATCCTTATGGTTGTTAGCTAATTCACATAGTTTTTAAGGGGTCAACAAGGGGTCAACAAGGGGTCAAAATTGAAAAAATCCTTATACATTTTTTACATTCATCTTTATTTCTTTATTTTTTATTTTTAATAAGTTCATATACGTGTCACGTTGGTACAGTGGTAACGTCACCAGCTTTGAATGTTACAGTTTCGTTTCCGATTCAAACTGATGGCCCCATATATATATATAATATATATATATAATATATATATATATATATATATATATATTTTACTTTTGAAATCACGACTCTATAATAATATTTACGAAATCTGGACAAATGAAAATGTAATATTTAAGCGTGTTTTACGCCCGGGCAAAGCCGCCTCCCCACCTCCCGCTAGTCGGTAATTGTATTGGAATCAGCAAAAAAAAATATCGTAACTGTCCCATTACTGGTAGATAGATAAGAAAATCGAAAGGCAAGTGTTTAAGTAGTTCATGACATCGATATTCATAAAAAAATTTTAAAGAATTTTTTTTTTTTTTAAATTAAAAAGAAAAAAAATTAACATCAATATATGTTTTTTTTAATCTCCCGAGTTCGTGTGTGTATTTCTGCATATGCTAGTTAGATTTGCACTGCATTTGTCCACAGGGAAATCAGGATTCATGCCTAGAAAGATCACGTGATACGTTGATTAAGAAGAAGAAAAACAAAAAGAAAAAGAAGCAAAAACGCTTGTTATTAATATTGTTATTGAAAATAAATGAAAATGCACTGCAAGAGAAATAAACAAAAAATGGCGTTGTTCATCAGTTAAAGACTGGTTAATCTATAGAATATGTAGAGGGCAATCTTATATTTGAAATATAAGCTTCTGTTATTCATTTATATATGTTCTGTAGTTACATCGAACTTCATAAATTAAAGGACCGGTATAAATAAAAGGTGAAATATAATTAAATAAACATACATACACACACACACACACACACACACACACACACACATATATATATATATATATATATATATATATATATATATATATATATAGTAATCCACATACGGAACTCTTTCCCTGTTTCAAAGCTCATCAGTGCGGCTCCACAAGCAACTACATCAAGACAGGATCGAAACCCGATCGCCCAAACGACAGTCGGAGCTTATAGCCGTTGCTCTATACGGCTGTTGCTATGCGGACAGTGAATTAACAATATATATATATATATATTTATATATTAGTGCATATATATATGTATATATGTATATATATGTATATACATGCATATATGCATACCTATGTATATATATGAATATATATGTATATACAACTATACATATATATGTATATTTATGTATGTATATATGTATGTATATATATCTACTTATATATGTATATATATGTATATATGTGTGTATATCTATAAGTAAATATATATGTATATATATATATATGTGTGTGTGTGTGTGTGTGTGTGTCTGTGTGTTATAAGCAAGTGGTTAGAGCACTATAAACTTGGTGGACAAATGTTTCGTTTAAATAGACATTTGGCGAGATAATTTACGGGCGACGCTCTCGTGGGTCGATCGGTAGAACAGCTGATTGTATACGCGATGGTTCTAGGTTCAATCCTCGGCTTGGGAGAGGAGCTAGTCTAGCTGGACTGATGAAGTGTGATACAACGAAACAGAACTGTAGTCGATGACTATAATTATATATATATATATATATATATAGGCGTCAGGTGTACTTGAAAGTCAGACTACAATGCAATATCACGAAAATGAAAAAAAGTATTTTACTTCTTTGAAATTTATAATTATATTTCGGAGTCAAACTCCATCTTCAGTATTTTGGGTTTTTGTTTTTGTTTCTTATTTTTCTTCTTTTCTCAATCTAAGTTGTAAAGCTGATTTTCTTGCTCCAACTTTACAACCTGGCAATAAAGAAAGAAAGAAAAAGGGAAAAACAGAAAAAAAGAAAGAAAATACTGAGGGTGAAGTGTGACTCCGAAATATATTTAAATTATACGTACTAGCAATAAGGCAAAACATGAAATCAACAGTAGGTTCCTTGATATGGAAGGGACAGGTTCGAAATGAATGTTTCTGTTTAGAACACAGTTGACGCATCACAGTAGACTTTTGCATTTTAAACTTAAAGCCATTATATATATATATATATATATATATATATATATATATATATATATATATATATATATATATATATATAAATTAATCGCATACAATCAATAGTAGGTTTTCTACAGTGCAATGTAGACGTAAATGTATTGTGAACTAAGTCACTGCGATGATGTATGTTAAGTTTCCTCCAGGTTTTTAAGTAGAGTAAGCAATCAATCGTTTTGATTGAAAAAAAAGTGCGATTTTACCGATTTAGATGAAAATATGATTATGAAAATGTGAAATATTCGTTGATCATCAGTCAATTAAAGCAACTTCCTGTCACTGTGCTAAATCGGTTTCCTTCAGATCACCGAAGTTAAGCAACGTTGAGCCTGGTCATTATTAAAATGGGTGACCAATTTGGGAAGTTTAACGGGGATATGCATGCGACTGGGGACCGCTTGTGAACTTCATACTCCCATTAAACTTCCTCCTTCGGAGGAAGCCGGTTAACCCTTGAATAGGGTTGGTGCTGATTGCACACGCACACACACTGTGCTAAATCCCCCCTCCTTGGCTAGAACTCTGTCGTGAACGTGTCTCCTCCGCTGCTTAATCAGCTTTAATATTTGTTTGTTTGTAAATAAGCAAACAGGTTCAGCACTTTAAAAGCGGTGAACGAGTGTCTATTTCAATAGACATTTGATGAAGTCGTTTGCCGGCACCGATTTCATAGGTTGGGGGTTAGAACTGCCGACTATCAACATGGTGGTTGTAATCCCTGGATAGGGATAGGGTCTGGCCGAACTGATGAGCTGTGATACAGCAAAACAGTACTGCATGTGGATGACTATATATATATGTGTGTGTGCGTGTGTGTGTGTATGTGTGTGTGAAAGAGAGAGAGAGCGAGTGTGTGTGTGAGAGAGAGAGAGAGAGAGAGAGAGTTGATCCATATCGTAATAATTGTGGATATGTGCTGATGTACTAGAAGAGAGCACGAGTATAAGTTTCAGTAGAATGATCAGGAGAATAAAGGGCAGAATTCAAAGACGAAGGAGAAAGGAAATTTTAGCACGCAGATTAGAGTAAGTTTGGAAAATCGAAGGGCGGGATAAAGACGGATTACTTCGGGTTATTACCCAAAGCATTTGTCTATGGCCTTAACCTATTTGTACGTCTGCCTGTCTCTCTCTTCTATCCTCTCTCTGACTTTCTCTCACACTTTCTTTATGCCTCCCCTTCTCTTTCTTTCTTTCTTTATATATATATATATATATATATATATATATATATATATATCATACAACTGGGTACAATTTTATATCAGCCTTTGTTATGATAACATGCATCGAATTAATATTATGGTATCGGTTTGATGCAGAAGTTCTGCTTTATAAGTATTAGTCTCCATTTAAGGCCACGATCACTGTGTAATATCTGTTCTAGTGCGGCACTCCAGCATTTCTGTCCTCTGTCAGTGGAGAAGAAATCCTTCATGACTGAGAAAATTTTTATTTTTGTTCATATCCAGAATGTCCCTTTTGGGGAACTGGATTTTCCCCGCATTAAAAACGGACCTTGTGTCTAACACTGTCCTCGTAGGGAGGCAAGTAAATAGGGGCACACTTTTTAGTCCACACATTTTCTAGGAAACAACTTTACTGACATGGATTAATATTTGTATGGACTTTAATTATGATAAATGCTTAATTACAAAGCTATTAAAGCGTTGTCTTAAGGAGAATTGGTTTCCAGCACCTTGGAAAACCTCATGAGTATTTCCCGTATTTAAAACTTCAGGTGATCGATCATCTCTCTCTCTCTCTCTCTCTCTCTCTCTCTCTCTCTCTCAGTGCAGACCAATCAGTATCTTGTGCGTCATAAAAAGGGTGCTGAATCCGCGTTGAATAGAGAAGTAGTCAACCCCATCAGCAAAAATAATCTATTCAGTGGCATGCAATATTGTTTCCGTTCTCTACAGCAGATGTGCTAACAGTTATATCTCATAAGATTAGCGAATCTCAATGGAGGTTTTCTTTCTAGATCAATTGCCCTTGACAATATCAAACACCTTTTATAGGGTATGATATAAACGTTTACTACACAAAATCTCCAGCTACGGTATAGCTGGAAATGTATTTTCAATTATTAAATCATTTGACATAGATTCATAAGAGGGGCCCATCCTGGGCTCAACTCCCCTGCTTATCTGCATAAATGTTCCCCCAAATCACATCCTAAGATCATTCGTAGCCATTTATACTAATGATACTACCATCTATAACATTTAAGAAGGCGTAACGACCAAGTTCTCTTATTCTATCTTCTCTGATCTTGATCACGGGGTGCAATGGAGAAAGAGGTGGTTGATTAATTTTAATGAATCTAACACCAAGCTTCTATCTTTACATCAACGCTCTGATCCCCGTCTGGCATCAATCGAAATGAATGGTTCTCATCTTGAGAAGGTTGCATGTTTTTACAAACTTCTAGGTCTGACATTTACCTCTGATCTAAGATGTAACACGTACATCAAATCCGTTGCCAATGGTACTGGAAAAATGGTGGGATCGTTCTACCGCTCGTGTAGATAACGTATGGCTGATGCGATTTTTTTACCTGTATAATAGCCAAGTACGTCTAAGGATGGAGTACTGTTACCACATCTGGACAAGAGCTACTAGAAGCACTATCCTGCCTTGACAGAGTTCAAAATATACTTTTTAGCCTAGTGGAATATGCCCTTCTCTCTTTCCTGAACAGATTCCCAACACTCTGATGCAAAATACTAAAAGTTCAGGCTTAGATTAAGGATTTATGCGAAGGTTCGGGTTTGATAGGCCCCACAAGTGTTCAATTGAATTAATATCCGAGGTCAGATTTGGCCATGGAAGTTTATTAATCCCATTTTGGCTCAACCAATGCTGTGTCGCCATAGCAAGGTGACAAGGAGTTCCATCTTTCATAAACAAGGAGTTAACTTGGTTTATTTTATCATATGGGGATATTGGTAGGAGTCCTTCATGTAATATTGAAATATATGTAGCACAATTGATGCTTCACTCGCACTCCAAATTGCACCCTATAATATAACCGAGAAACCCTCATGGTTTAGCGTTAACTGCAGTCTTTTTAAGTCAAACTCTTGCTCAGGAATCCTTCGTACCCATACGCTTCAATTCTCGAGAAATAATGACTCATCAGAGTAAATGACATTGGTCCAAGAGGTTATAGGTCACTCTACAAACTTACAAGCCCAATCTCTTCTTCGCTTTATATTGGCAAAATGAAAAAGGTTTCCTTCTTGCAGCTCTACCCAAGTATATGCGCCTGGCCGCAGTCTTGTGACTGACACCAGCTTGTGTCGCAATGTCTGATGCCTTGCACCGAGGATCTTCTTCAACATCTCTTTTCGCAAGACCCCGGTTTCTTTCGGAGGTCCCGGGGTTATCAGGATTAGGTGTTGTGCACTGTTTTGCCTCTCTTGTAATTGTACAATGGCTCTATTAACAGTAGAAAGGAGTATTGGAACATGTTCTGCTATTTTGCATCGACTAAGACTACCTCTATGTTGAGCCACGAATCGGCCTCTTAGAAATTCTGATTAGGCTCTTTTCATACGTAGCGTTCTTCAATGTTGTTAGATGCAATTTTAATGAGATATTCCAAGTTATTTCAGCACTATTCTCATCTGTAAATATAAATAACCATATATTAAGCTAAGGAAAAATATTATCGTAGCGTTTATTCTTTTTTGTAATGTATATGTTTATTATTTTCTGCAATGCATATATATAATGTGAAATGTCCACGTATGTTTCTAGGATATTGATATAAAGGTCATGGTGTTTTTTTTTTTTTTTTTTTTTTTTGAAGCATGAAAAACGATGTTACTTTTTGTATTTAATATTTTTATTTTTATTTTTTATATTTCAAGCGGACCTCCGCTCTTGGTCACAAAAAAGTATCGAAAAGAAATACTCCGATTGAAATATAACAAATAGCAATAAAAATATTAAATGCAAAAAGTAACATCGTTTTTAATGCTTCAAAAACCCCTCATATCCTTTAAATGACTATATATATATATATATATATATATATATATATATATATATATATTAGCAAAAGTACCCGTCGTTGACTGGGTTAAAAAAACAGCCTACAGAAAATGGACGCTGATTTATGAAAGTATGATAGGTTATGAAATGAAAGGGTTGTAAAGAGATAGCTTGGAATTTGGGGGTATCAAAACCAAAGCAAAACATAATGAAAGTAAAAATAAAATAGATACACCCCATAATTTATTATACCATACCTGTTCACACTGAAACACTTATCATAATATTCTGTGGATCTATATTAAAAAACCTTCTTAACCTTTCTGAGATATTTCCATTCTATGGAGGTCAGGCGAGAATGAACACCCCATAATTTTATTATACCCTATTTCTTCAAACTGAAACATAATTATCAAAGTAGACTTACGCAGATAGATATAAAAAGTTTTTATTAAAGTTTGTGTCTATTTCCATTCTATGGAAGCAAGGCGCGAGCGCAGACCCCACAATTTTATTATACCATCCCTATTTAAGTTAAAATATACTTATCAAAGTATTATTATATACATCTATATAAAAAACACTTGTAAACCATTTTTTTTAGTTTTAAATTTTTAATTTTTTTTATTCCATACTTTGTGAACCAGGCGCGTACGCAGAGCCCACAATTTTAATGAACCATCATTATGCCACATCAAACATACCTATTCCTGTGTCTCGATACATCTTCTATCATTATATGTAATCAGTTTTCTAAATTAGTCAACCATGTAAGAGCCTATTCGTGACCAGACATACACACAGACGTTCAGCTTTATATCATATATATATATATATATATATATATATATATATATATGTATATATATATATATATGGTTTTAAATAAAATAGTAGGCGGAAGTTTCTCGAGAGCTCTTTCGGCTATCATCTCTTCAGGAGTAAATCGATAGCAATCTAAATAGTATTGTGACGAAAATAAAGAGTTCTATTGGGGAACGTATTTAATGTGCCAACGTACGGGGGCATTAATTAAATTTATTTGCGTTTAAAAAACGATTAAAAATGTTCGCACAACGAGGGAGAAAAAAAAAGCGGGAGAAAAAATTCAAAGTTCCCCAAAGAGAAACAATGCGTTTGATGTTTCCTTTTGCCGGCACAAAGAGGGTTGACGCACCGCGATAGAGACGGCCTCCAAAATCTTTAAATGGTTTTTGGAGTCCGTTCTATGTAGCACCTCGAACCAATCTATTTTATATCTATCGGCACAGCACGGGTTGTCAACCAAATGCTGGCCAATAGCAGAGTCCAAGGCTGCAGAAGGAGGGAGGCCTCCGAACCCCATCCTCCCTTGTCTGATCTTAGATGGAACATGCTGGTTTATACGAGTCAAAAGGTGCAAGGATGTTCGCCCAACATAACCAGCATCGCACTGGCATTTAAACTGATATACAATATTACTATTTTGGATGTAAGGCAAACTATCCTTGCGGAAAGACGGAAAAGCAGGTCTCGTAGTATATACCACACGCAAGGTCACCGAATTGAAGCAATCGTAAATACTTATTCGAATCTGTTTTGAAATTATATTACTCCCCTCCCCTATCCACGGTAATTTCAAATAAACCGGGCATTTCAAGGGTCCAAACTTTTTAGGGGATTTAAAATTCGCAACCTTTTTGAAAATACAATCATCAATAAGGTCAACAGGATAACCATTATTGATGAATATTTCCCTGATCTTATCGAGTTCGACATCTAATCTGTTAGGCGAACAAATCATGAGGGCTCTATGTACCAAAGTATTAATTAAGCCGACCTTACGTGATTTAGGTACAAAAGACAACCAGTTCACATATAGGCCAGTAAATGTCGGCTTTCTATAAATTGTAGTGAGAAAGCCCCCCCTTGAGCATTCGACAAGAACATCCAAGAAAGGAAGCGAATTGTCCTTCTCACTTTCCATAGTGAACTTAAGAGCCCCATGTAAAGAATTCAACCTATTAAAAAATATCGACGCATCACTTTGCGAAGGAAAAATAGCGAAAGTGTCGTCAACATATCTGAAATATGCAGTGGGTTTAGATGTAGAATTAAACATAACGGATTCATAGTACCCGACGAAAATATCCGCTAAAGTTGGGGCCAACGGACTCCCCATTGAAACCCCGTCAACCTGACAGTACATAATATCACAAAAACTAAATTCCACGGATTTCGTACACATTAAAATGAGTTCAATAAGAATCTCTTTAGAAAACCGTGGAGCAGTCAGGCGACCATCATATAAAGCGTCGGCACATAGGCGTATAGTCTCATCCAACGGTATGTTGGTGAAAAGACTAGAGACATCAAATGAGCACATGAAAGACGTCTCTGCATTAGAATCCAACCCACGTACACAATCAACGAACCGAAAGGAATCTGGGATACAATGCGTGGTGTATAGCTCACGCACAGGTTGCAGAATTTCCACAAGCCACTGAGCCAAAGAATGTTGTGCTGAACCAACCATTGATAAAATAGGTCTCAGTGGAACACCTTGCTTGTGGATTTTGGGGAGACCATACATTCTGGGACGTTGTGACCCAGAGGGCCTGATCCTGTCATAGACATCCTTGCAAAACACCTTCTTTTTTAAATAATGCAAGTAAACGTCTCTGCATTTTAGCCTCGTTCTTGCAAGTATTATCCGTCAACTCGACAGAGCCGAGTTTACGGAATTTCGAACTATCATTGAGAATAACTGCCATTTTCTCAACGTAGTCCGATTTATCCAAAATCACCACTCCTGCACCTTTGTCTGGTTTACACATATAAATATCGGTATTAGATTTTAACGCTTTCATCGTCTTAAATTGCGTTATGTTCCAGATTTAAGACGATGAAAGACTCGTATAAACCAGCATGTTCCATCTAAGATCAGACAAGGGAGGATAGGCTTCTGCAGCCTTGGACTCTGCTATTGGCCAGCATTTGGTTGACAACCCGTGCTGTGCCGATAGATATAAAATAGATTGTTTCGAGGTGCTACATAGAACGGACTCCAAAAATCATTTAAAGATTTTGGAGGCCGTCTCTATCGCGGTGCGTCAACCCTCTTTGTGCCGGCAAAAGGAAACATCAAACGCATTGTTTCTCTTTGGGGAACTTTGAATTTTTTCTCCCGCTTTTTTTTTTCTCCCTCGTTGTGCGAACATTTTTAATCGTTTTTTAAACGTAAATAAATTTAATTAATGCCCCCGTACATTGGCACATTAAATAAGTTCCCCAATAAAACTCTTTATTTTCGTCACAATACTATTTAGATTGCTATCGATTTACTCCTGAAGAGATGCTAGCCGAAAGAGCTCTCGAGAAACTTCCGCCTACTATTTTATTTAAAACTATATACAAATTCTGTACCTCCAAACATTTATATATATATATATATATATATATATATATATATATATATATATATAATAACGACTATAATTATTTTTAATACCTACATACACTAGTGTTTCATCGTTTCGAGAATCATCAGCACAGGGTGACACGATTTCTACCGGTCGGGAGATTCGAACCCAACCAAGAAGCCATGTCTTACTCCATTAGCGAGGAACTAACCTCATGGAAAATCTCAACCGCGAAAAATATCGTTGAAATTATAATATTTATTTTTAAATGTCGAATAGTGATAAATAATTATAACATCATTATTTGCGCTGCGAGATTCTAGAAGAAGCAAATCTCTGATTAAAAAAAAAAAAACTAAAGCGGGGAACCAGTACCCGCATTAAGCTGGTCTGCAGTTTAACTTGTTGCTGGCTATCTTGCTCTTGCTTTTTGCTGGATCTCAACATTTTGAACCGATAGAGAGACTTAGCTGTCGTACAAAGCTAAGATTCTGTAACATCATCTGTGTATAGATACTCCCTCAGGCATTTGTCTATAAAAATGGTCCTATGACGATGGAAGTCATTTTTAGGCTCATAGACTTTAAGTGTCTGAGGGAGTGGCACTGGTCTCAAAAGACGTTGCTATCATCATCATCATCATCATCATCATCATCATATATATATATATATATAAATTTTTAACAACTTTTGAACATTATATTATTTTCTGTGGTTAAATACCATTACGACATGTAAGCATTGCATTATAAGATATAATTAAATTTTAATAACCAAGCATTTTATCATTATTGTATCGTTCGAATATCGCGTGAACATTTCTTGTCATCTATTTTTTAATCCATTTTAAATATCACCAGCGCCTTATGCTGTCTTTGAAGATGAATGTGTCATTGATTAGAATGAGAAAATATCCGTAGAATGGGTAAAAGACGAAATAACAAAAATCTATAATAGATATCGCAGAAAACTTTTATTGCAAGAATTACATGCCGACATTTTTCAATTAACTGAATAAAAAATATACGCTTTTTTCGAATTGGAAAACGCTAATCGAAAATCTTAGCTTCTCTTCGACACGAAAAACGTATTTTTAAGATGATACATTTTCCCACAGCTTTTCTCAATAAGATAAAAGCGTGATAGACCAAGAAAAATGCTATTTCGAACTGAAGTTTAACAGAAACATAAAAACTATTGTAACAGAGTATTAAAATCTTATTAAACTCTTTAGGGTGACATGTCATTAAAATGTGATTTTAAACTTAAGTTTAGAAGGACATTAAAATTAAGTTCCAAACTAAAAATGTGGCGGACCATTAAATTTTATTCCAAACTAAGTCATGAAACACCATTAAAATTTAAATCTTAAACTTGATTGGAGAAGACAATTAAATTTTTATAAAAAGCTTAATATCAAGATTATATTTTAAACTAAATGGTGAAAACCCATATTTAAGTCAAACCTAATATTGAAACACCATGAAATATAATTTCAAACAGATTTGTAAAGACCATTGAATTTATATTCCAAACTTAATTGTGAAATATCATTAAAATAAAGATTAAACTTAATTGGAAAGGTCATTAATTTTTTTCAAACTTAATAGTGCAAAGTATGAAAATTTTGTTCCTAAAATAATTGTGAAGGACTATGAAAATTTGATTCTAAACTCAAGTGCGAAAATCCCTTAAATTTAATTCTAAACTTACTGAATTCCAGGACAAAAATTTATCTAGTCTTGTGGAGTGTCCAGCTCCATGCTATTATTTGAGGTAACATCACATGGAGAAGGTGTACCATTCCTCGGAAAAGCTAATGTGGGTTAGCCATAATAAGGAGATCTTATTTAAGTAGCGAATACTATGTGATTTTGAATATTTGGTCAGGGTTTACGTTTATGGAAAAATATACTCATGCCACGCTTTCCTGGCAAACCCTTGTACAGAGAGACCTTTGTCTGTATGCGTGTCTACGTGTGTGTGTTTCAGTTCGTTCCCTGTAGAATCAATTTGCTTTTTACGAATTTACAATAGACCTAATTTTATTACATCAGTTGTGTACCATGAAAAAATGTTTCGGGAATTAAAAAGCAAAATATATGAATTCATGGTTTCACATTAGTGTTGATCAAATAACCCCCCTAAATCACAAAAACTAAAATATTCCAAATATTAGGTCTATTTTTATGTTTGTTCCATGGTTATTATGCTAACCTATTCAGGTTATGCAAGAGAAGGGTCAGGGATAGTCTAGTATATATATATATATATATATATATATATATATATATATATATATATATATATATATAGTATTGGTAGTAATTATTTGTTTGTTCAAAACAAAATATATAAGTTTGTCCACCAAAAGAGTGCTCAATGTTAAGACAGAGCCAAAACAAGTGAATTTAGTTTACAAACAAATGGCTACACATAAGCATACATGTTTCAGCGAAAACCCAGTACGGGAATCGCTTCGTCAGGCCAAGGACACCTTGGCCTGACGAAGCGATTCCCGTACTGGGTTTTCACTGAAACATGTACGCTTATGTGTAGCCATTTGTTTGTAAACTAAATTCACTTATATATATATATATATATATATATATATATATACATATATATATATACATATATATATATACATATATATACATATATATATATACATATATATATATACATATATATATACATATATATATATACATATATATATATACATATATATATACATATATATATACATATATATATACATATATATATATATACATATATATATATATACATATATATACATATATATATATACATATATATATACATATATATATACATATATATATATATACATATATATATACATATATATATATATATATACATATATATATATACATATATATATATACATATATATATACATATATATATATATATATACATATGTATATATATATATATATACATATGTATATATATATATATATATATATATATATATATATATATATATATATATAATGAGTCAAAAGTAGATAAGGTCGGCTTATATGGAATTTCGCACAAAGGTACATTATGGGCCTGGGGAATTCTTACCCAGATTTTGCAGCGAAATGTTTTCGATAAGGATCGATAATCGATCAGCTGGTCACTGGTGCGTGACCGACCCACGTGTTACACCGAATGTCTTAGAAACAGTCCCATGATGATTTGACGATGGGCCAGCCATCAGGGTCTGAATATCAATAGGAAACGCATACCTAAGATGTCGGATATGGGTGTGTGGCTCCTTCATTCACTCAAGATCACTCTGGTGGCATTTTGGCTGGAATCTTTTTCGTCTTCAGGCCCGTGTCTTCGTTAATGCAGACATTTAAGGCAGGCACAAAAAAGGACGCACCACACAATGGTAATATATAAGAAATATAATTAACGATTTATTTTTTTCACAAGAAAAATATTACAATATTTTTACAAAAACAATTTACAAATGATAATTAACTTTCACTATTCAAACTAACCTTAACTAATGCTGAAGGAGGGGGTGCGCACCTCATTTACGGAGAGACAAAACTATACGTCTTACTCCATGCTGTCCGGACAAAAAAGAGAGCTAGAAAAGAAAGCGAATTACGGGATTGCATTTTTCTGTGTATCACTCCGCTTACGGCCAAATTACCACCTGGGCATGCTGAAGGGGGTGTTTGCAACCGCCACAACTCGAGCATTAAGATATAGTGCCACATCTACATAATCCAATGAAAAAAGGAACAAGAGATATTGATCGAAGTTAATATCTTACATAGTTTATATCACAAGTAAATTTGAGAAGGTTTCTTACCACACAAGTCGAAACGCCTGAAATATAAAATCAACAGTAACTTCTTGGATATGAAGGGATATGGTCAAAATGAGTAGTTCCGTTTAAAGCACAATTGCCCCATGATACTTGACATTTTCATTTTAAACTTAAATTGAAGTCACTATCATCGCACAATTAGTAAGGTCAGGCATATAAAATCAACAGTATGTTATTTGATATGAAATGAGTGCGTTAAATATGAGTGTATTTGTTCATGGTACAATTGAAAAATGATACCCGATTTTTTTTTTATTTTAATCTTTAATTTAAGCCATGATATATAAAAAAAATAATTTTATAAAATCAAAAGCATGTTCTCTACAGTGCAATGCATATTAACATTTATTGTGGATAAAGCCACTGCGATAAACATATGAAGCTTCCTCCCTGTACACCATGACGGATCTCCGAAGGCTATCAATTGATTTGATTGAAAAATGAGCCATTTTACCGATTTCGATGACAACAATATGGGCGTGTGAAACATTCGTTTATAATCATTCAATCCCGGACAACGTCGGGTCTTCTGCTAGTACTTAATAACTGTAATATGTTTCCTACAACAACCAAAATAGAAGATGGTTTTATGATATTTCTCATAGAAAAATTAGCCTGATGTGATATTTTACACTCGTGTATCGAGTGACGAACGAACCTCAAATCAAAAATGAACTACTTATTTCAAGCTGAAACAACCAATCTGCTGATGGTGACGAAAGACCACCATCGTTCAAATACAGAACACAGGGAACTAAGAAGATGACAGTCAATATTTCAAGTCGCACATCTGTTTGTCGTAGTTGTGTCTGTTGACCTTATCCTACGGACACGCTGAAGGTACATCCATCAATGAGAACAATCCCCACGGTGTGAAGCGCTAATCATAAACCCCCAGAGCCTTCAGCGCGGACAATTTATTGCTGATGCCAGAATTTAAAGAATTGTTTCAATCAGCCAAACATGCAAAGATGGCGATGCCCCAAAATGAATGCCAAAGCAGTTAATATCTTAAAATAGCGCGTACTATGATCAATTTAGAGGTTAAAGTTTAGAAAATTCCATGCAAGCTCTGTCACCAAAAAACATTTTATTCACATGTGTGTTGCTACTATTTTTTTCCACCTATTACACTCTGAACAACATCACATACAACTATGGACTATTTATTATTTCTTTTTATTCAGATTTTCACACAAGTTATTATATGCGATTGCCAATGGAGAATATAAGTGATATTCTCTGGGGTGCGAATGACAACGATTCTCTCCTGACTTCCAGTCATCTCCATCTCTTTGGATAATCATGCCAAATCATTTTGCGTTATCGCAACAGCCGTTACAATTTATTCCTCGCTAGATCTAACTATTCGTTTTCTTTATAATTTATGGAGCAATGTGTCCCCAATGTTTCAGTGTTCTCTCCATTTTCCCACTGGAAGTCTGGTTGGTGATCTCTCTCTTTTTGTCTCCCTCTCCCTCATCGTCTTTTTTATGTTGTTTTTATTCTTCGTAGCAGTAATTATGTGTGATGCTCGTCAATATTAGTGCCATCACATCCATATCATAACTCGAACTATTTAAGCTTGTAAATCATACCATGCCATTTAGTGAATTCCATAATCATGACATTAGTTAAACTTAAGGTTTCCCTTGACAATATGATCTATGAACATCAGAATGCTTTCGTTTTGCATATGCTTATATTTAACTACGGTTTTGACTTCGCAAAGTAAACAGCTATTAAATAAACCGAAGGAAAACGAGTTGTGAAAGTAATTTTTATTGTACATTCTGTTAGGATAACACCCCTACAGATTGTGACGGCCGACTATTCTTGATGTCATTCATTTTACTGCTTCCGAGACTTCCCGTTATTTCTATTCAACATGTTAGCCATAACGTATTCAAATTTAGAGGCGCAAGCAGTTCTAATTTACAATGCCTCCTCACGGGACAGAATTTGGCACGAGGATCGGTTTGTAACGTGGGGAAAAGGAATAGAAATAGAAATTGTTTCATTCGTGAAGGATTTCTTCACCACTGAGAGACAACAAGAAATTGAAGTGCGGAATCTGTAGAACAGACACGACAATTTGATCTTGCCCCGAGTTGCTTGATTAAATGACCAGCTACCGACTTGCTAGCACTTCAACTTTTCCGATTAAAAAAAAAAAAAAGATTTTATTTCGAAACAACATCCGCATCTCTCTCTCTCTCTCTCTCTCTCTCTATATATATATATATATATATATATATATATATATATATATATATATATATATATATAGCTGAATTTCTGTGTGGGTGTCTGTGTGTGTGTGTGTGGTGTCACGAATAGGCTCCTATATGTTTGACTATTTTAAAAAACTGATTACATATAATAATAGAAAATGTATCGAGACACAGGAATGGGTATGTTTGATCTGGCAGAACAGTGGTTCATTACAATTGTGGGGTCTGCGTACGCGCCTGGTCTACAAAGAATGGAAATAAAAAATTAAAAAATTAAAAAAAAAGGTTTACATTTTTTTTATATAGATTACAGAAGAATACTTTGATAAGTATATTTTAACTTAAATAGGGATGGTATAATAAAATTGTGGGGTCTGCGTTCGCGCCTGGCCTTCATAGAATGGAAATAGGCACAAACTTTAATAAATACTTTTCATATCTATCTGTATAAGTATAATTTGATAATTATGTTTCTGTTTGAAGAAATATGGTATAATAAAATTATGGCGTGTTCGTTCGCACCTGACCTCTATAGAATGGAAATATGTCACAAAGTTTAACAAGGTTTTTTAATATAGATCCACAGAATATTGTGATCAGTGTTTCAGTGTGAACAGGTATGGTATAATAAATTATGAGGTTTATCTATTTTATTTTTACTTTCATCATATTTTGCTTTGGTTTTGATAATCGCAAAATCAACCCAAATTTACAACGCTTCCTTTTCATAAGCTATCATACTTTCATAAATCAGAGTCTATTTTCTGTAGGCTGTTTTTTAACCCAGTCAACGACGGGTATTTTTGCTAGTATATATATATATATATATATATATATATAATTTTTTGGGAGTACAAAATTTAAATATTCCAATCATGAAGAGGAGTCGTTTATGATAAATTAAGTAAAACATGTTTTTAAAAAAGGAAAGAAAAATGAAGAGATGAGAAATAACGTTGCTGTATTTTTCATTTTTCTTTTCACTCATGGACAGAACGCGACGTAACTTTATTTTGATAATATACATTTTTTCGATTTTTCGTTTTTAAATCCTTGGATACATATTTTACGAAGCGAGGGCGAAACTGGTCTGTTGAATCTCCCTTATATATATATATATATATATATATATATATATATATATATATATATATATATATATATATATATATACGTAGTAGTGTTATGACGATTGTTCAGGTGCGAAAAGTTCAGAATTTTTGGAGTATTTTTGGAGAATTTCGGAGTATTGGTATTGGAATCGGACAAGTTTGTACATATTTTGCGATGTCAGAAGCAAGACAATTCTTTTACATTTTTGTATTTTTATGAAAATATCTGCACATGTAATAGGTGTTTTTACAGCAATCGAGAAAAAGTACAACTCTATAGATAAATATTTAGAGATTTATAAATAAAAATCGGAATCGTTAATTGATTCGTAATCGGAAATTTCTAATTGTCATGGCAACCAGGAATATTCGAATGATCTTATCACAAATATGTGTATAATCTGATCACACACACACATACACACACGCACCCCCCCACACACACATACATATATATATATATATATATATATATATATATATATATATATATATATATATTTGTGTGTATACATATATATATGCATATGATTGGTTAAAAAACAAGAAGGTAGATAACTAGATACGAACATACAGAAATATAGAATGATAGATAGATAGATAAATATTATTATACTTCATACATACATACATACATACATACATACAGCAAGATAGATAGATAGATAGGTAGATAGATAGATAGATAGATAGATAGATAAATGGATAGGTAGATAGATAGATAGATAAAAGGATAGATAGATAGATAGATAGATAGATAGATGAATCTTAACAGATTTAAGTGAAAATACGTACTCTGGGATTCCAATAGTTTATCTTTAGTGCATACAAGTTTGTTCTATTTTAAGAAGTATTCAATCGTTTCATTTCACCCGTCTTTTTAACCCTCTCCCCTCGAGTCTTATAATCCCAACGGAGTGATTCACTATTTTTTAGAAAGAGATACAGAAAAAGAGAGAAATAAAGCAAGAGTGAGAGAAGTGGGGTGTAGAAGGGATCGAGACGATCATCAAGTTCTTGTAATGAGAGCCAGATGCCGAAAATGTTCTCGTTGACGCCACACTGCAAGATAGGCGAGACGAAATTCGCTGACTCATCGTGACAGATCTGAAATTACGGCAGCTGTCGAAATCGCGAGACACTTTATCATTGAAAACGTTTCTCTCTTTGTCACCATGAGTAAAACGTTTAATGTCTGCTTCCACCGCGCAGAAAATGGGGTCTTTATGAAAATCCACACGTCGTAATCGATAGCAGGATTACTTGCGTTTCTTTTTTTTTTTTTTTTTTTTGAGATCGACGACTTCCTTTTAATCATGTCACTATTAGAATAGTTTAGATTTCAATAAAACTTTATTCTGATTACTGCACTTAGTCTATATTACAAAACATTAGACAGGTGAATCTGTGGCGTTGTACGGGAACCAATACGTTGTTGCCTCAGTCGCAACGAACAAAAGCCCCGTAACCCGTTTTGTGTGTGTGTGTGTGTGTGTGTGTGTCTGTCTTCTTCTTTTGTACAACGGCATTTATTTCCTCATTCTCTCGTTACTGCTGTGACGCCCCTCACATGATCGGCTTCTCGACCATGCTCTTTAACGTCATCCACATCTCTAACGTGATCGTCTTGTCGAACGTACTCTCTCTTTTATAGTTATCTTTTCCCAACCATGACGTCATTTCGCTAACGGGTCGGTTTTTGCATATGGCCGCGCTTTGTTACCGAATCAAGATTAAATGTTTCAATGTAAAAGTGTAAATAAAGACATCTTAAACAGAAAGAAGGTAATCCCTGGGAGTATGGTAACTCATTTGAGTATTATATTCTGACAACTGAACATTTATTAGAAATAACAGAGTGGAACGATAAAAATATCGTCCTAAAGCAAACATCACTACAGTTTTATTTTAAAACTTGAACATATCAACTCAAGTAACCTGATTATGTAGTAGAAATTACATCTATAAAATGAAGCCGCCTTCAGCCTCAATCTCCGCCTCGATACAGATCCGGAACTAGGAACATGCCTTTTCAACAAGTGCGAGCAGGATCTCGGTGGCGGGCAGAGATCAGATTGGTTTTAGTGTTGTGGGATGTCATGTCGGTCATGTTATGTGAAAAAGCGAAGTAGTACTGCGTGTTCAGATTGAGGCAGGAGGGGCAGTGAGAGAAAGGTACAAAGTCATAACACGGCTTCTTAAGCCAAACCTGGGTCTCTATGGACATTTGGATCGCCACCGAGTCCTGCTGCCACACCCAAGATCTGCCAGCGGCCATCTGATTGCACGAGAGGTTCACCACACTCTTCAGCACATTTAGGTGTACTTGTGTTATATAGTTATTATTATTAGTATTAGACGATACCACTTGTGCGCGTATGTTACGTGAGTTCTTATTAGTAAAGATATGAGTCTTAGTGAGAGTTCTTGTCTTATTACATATGATGTTGTATCTTAGAGAGAGAGAGAGAGAGAGAGAGAGAGAGATGTGTATGTAATGACATTTTATAACAGACATATAATAACAATACAATTTACCTTTTTGTAGAAATCACAAACACAAAGATGAGCTTTATCACAAAACACATGATGAATTTATTTCTTTACGACCGGTCGTGATTTCCTCATTAAGAATTAAAAGTTTCACATTTTAGTTTCTGAAGTGGCGTCTCGCTTCAGACGTCCGCCTGTCTTTGAGTTTTCTCACTGACCGTCTCCGACCAACTTATTCTCACTTCCTATATTGAGAAATCCATGCATCCCGGCCACGTGAGCAAAATTCACGTGTTTCAACATGCGCGACTTTGCACGTTTCCGACATTGATTTCCCAATAACCTATTTTTTCTTGTGTTGTTTCCACAAAGGAATTCAACCTACATATCTAATTTATTTAACCCATATTTTATTATCCACATTCTTTTAACAATTGAATAGTTTATTTATTATTTATTTCATCCGAATTAACAATTTACTGGACATTCCATTTAAACCTATTGTTCTTTAAAACTTATGTCCAGGGTTCAATTTCTGCTTTCTCTTATTTTCATTTTAACTAATCTCTCTATTTTTATACTTACATGAACAGGGGACAGCCCTTATCATGTAACACTTGATGTTTACTTTCAAGCCGACTTCGAAGATGTAAGACGGCATGATGTGGTCCTTACGTGAAACCACACTAAAAACTATAACCGTGACCGGAAACTTCGTTTAGCTGTGCCCTCAGAGGTTGAACCGTCCGGATTTGCATTTTGAGGGTGCTAGCAATGGTCCTATTTTTCCTAAATTAGATCGGTAAGGAGCATGAGTTTTATAGAGGCCCGTCTTCTATCTCGTTCGTTGAACATTGTGTCACTTTGCGACACGATGGAAGGCTCCTATCGCTCTTGGGATTTGTACACAACTGGCCGACTCTTAGATGGTCTGCAGCAACAAAAAAAGGCAAACTGGTTTTCATCAAACGGAAATAGAATCATGTCGTCTTTTCTAGTGGGCGCTACGGGTCCTATTGCGAACTCTTCTTTAGAGTCTGTCGAATGAATGCCGTTCTTTTCGTTGTTAGCTTCGGTAAAGAAAAAGAGAACATTTTATGTTATTAATACGTGTCCTACATCCATTTTCGAATATCATTTCTCATTGCTAATATATTGAGGTTACTATTAAAAGGTTTTCAGTAAAATAATGTCATTGGTATGAAGTGGGAATAAAACAAAAGTTGAAGGCCAATTTCTTTTCTAAATTGGACACCGCGCGATGTTTTCAGGCTTTCCGTACTTGTATACAAAATCCTGCTCTGTTACAGGAACTTTGTAAACAGTGTTACGCATTAGCTTCAAACTTTGTGTGTGTTTATGTGGGGGTGTGTGGGTGCGCGTGTGTGTGTGTAATGGGGGTATGTATATACACTAAATGGTCATACGTACGTATAGATATGACGAAATTTCATCTGAATGCGTGTACGTGTCACTAAATGTCTATGATGGCTGTTCACTCATTAAACCCTAGCCTATCATGTTTGCAGTAAAGGTGTGTGTTCTTCAAATTTTCTTAGTGTATAATTAACTCTTTTCCTTAACTCTTTTTTTGTTGGGGAGAGGTCCGGGCGATCACAGAACAATAAATCAATCCCAGGAAATGTGACCTATAATAGTGTTACAAAGCTGTATCCAGGCAAACAAAAGAACACAATAGAAATCCCGGAATTAAAAAAGACCTATATCCATAACGTCAATCGGCCTGGAAAGCTAACCGATATTAAATGGGTTAGACTAAAACCAGCAAAAAAGTGCAATGAACAAATACTAGCGGAAATAAGGTTAACAGGTCAATCAACAGGAACTATGACCCAGAGAGTTGCAATCAATAAACAAGCTGGCGAGGAAAAGGTCAACAGGTCAAAGTGATATAAATAAAAAGAGCAGAGATAAAGCAAAGAAAAGAGAGATAAACCGAAAATACTGTCTGACACAGAGTTCTGCGACCCACCCTCGCTCTAACCTCCACCGCCGCGATGTTACTTTTGACGTGTAAATTGTAAATAAACAAAATCTGTATTATAAACAATAGGTGGTTCGAATTCATTTTAAAAAGAAATAACTGCCCGTTTATACAAAGGAAGGCGATCATAAGCCATTCAATGTATGTAACATTTTAACCCTGGCATGACCGTAAGTAGTGTCTCTTTTATCGTGTGCGTGTGTGTGTGCGCGCGCGTGTGCGCGTGGGTGTGTTGACATATAACACGAATACATAAACGTGGTATACCTGATTCTGCTGGTCAGCCTTTTTCCGGGAAGTTCTATCATCTTGAGGGAGTTCATTTTCTTGACACGAAGACGCATACGATTAATTCAGGACGATGGGATGTTTTTTTTTATATATATATTTGTGTATTAGCTTCCAGGCATTACCGCTAGCAGAGGAGAGGTCGACGACCTTTACTTGGATGGCTAGGTCTTACACGTCCCACGTCTGAAACGCTCCCCGCCTCCTGAGAGGAGACTCCTTTCAGATCTTCCTCTTCTTGTTCTGTTGACGTCCTCAATCCAACTCATCTATTTTTCCAGCTAACCTGATCACGTGACCACCACGTCGTCCTTCCGGGTCAGCTATCAGACACTCTTCCGCGCAACTTGTTCAAATCATAGTTCTTTCAAGTAGTTTATCAAAGATCTCTAAGGAAGAAATAACTTCCAATATAAACTATTTTAACAATGTCACTGGATACAAAGATAAATAGATAAACAGATAGATAGATCCATAACACACATACATAGATATATACATATATACACACATATATATATATATACATATATATATTGTATTTTGTGTACAGAAAGTTGTTAGATGAGACACGTCATTGGTACCATCGGTTTCAAGCCCGATAATTAGGAGCGTTTTAGATATCCATATCAAGCTCTCTTCAGCCAATACTCATCTCTTGATATGAATATCTAAAACGCTCCTAATTATCGGACTTGAAACCGACGGTACCAATGACTTGTCTCATCTAACAACTTTCTGTACACAAAATACAAAATACAAATACGCTCTTATTTTTCGGATTTTCTTTTTAATTGAGCACTCTGCTGGATTTCTTTTTTCCAAAAAACTAATCATATATATATATATATATATATATATATATATATATATATATATATATATATATATATATATATATATAGAGAGAGAGAGAGAGAGAGAGAGAGAGAGACAGATAAAAAAAAATAATTTCTTGTGTTCCACAACTACATAACAAAATGACGAACTCTTTTGATTCTTCTGTGACATCAACTCTTGTAGGCTTATTCATTTTTATATACACTAAGCAATATATTTGTGGTATACGCAGATATAGAACTAAATAAAGACGGTGGATACGCTATAATACGAGACTAAAAAAACTTAAGGAGTAAATATTCGAATAATACTAGACAAGGTTACAAAAGAGTCGCAAACCTGACAGGCCATGAACTGGCATCTAAGCTTCAGCCTCTGTCCCATTAGCGAAACGTTGCATCCTTCTGCCTGTTCTACAAGTATTTTAATGGTGAATGCTCTGACGAACTGCAAACACTTGTGCCCCTCACGATGTAGACACCCTCGACAAACCCGACAGGCAGCTAAATCCCACCCCCACACAGTGGAGATCCCTAGATATAAAAGATCTTTCTACTCCAGTAGTTTCTTCCCCAGAACCGCTAGACTCTGGAATTCCATTCCAGGTTCCTGCTTCCCTAACTGTACTGACATGCAAAAGTTCAAGTCTAACGTAAACCGACATCGTTCTGCTCAAATCCCAACATAGTGCCCCAGTAGTTGCTTCCCCTGATAGTAGCACCCTACACCAGAGTGGCAATGTGCCTTGTTTGGGGTGCAAATGTAATTTTAAAAAAATACAATGAAACTTCGATGCAAACAAATGAAAAAAGGTATACCTAAAAGTAGAAGTAGCAACTAAAATCATAAGCAATTTCTTAGATGTAACTCTAAACTTAGATAAAAATATTTGCGAGTCGTACTATAAAGATATGTTTAACTCAATATAATGTTTAAAACGGTAGCTGTCGAAAAACCTAACGGTTCAACTGTTATCGGTGGCCGAGCCTCCTGCCATAAGAAATCAAACAATTCACAGTTTTCAAAACTTAGATCGCACGTTTTTACCATAATTTTAGCAACATCTGAAAATGAATTATAAGTACTAGCCGAGATCAAAGTGTAGTATCTGTTCTTCAGATGCTGCACTTCTATTTCTTGTTCTCTTTCGGTGGAGGAGAAATCCTTCACGACTGAGACAATTTTTATTTTTGTACCTTTTCTCCACGTTAAAAAACGACCCTGGTGTCTAACTCTGTCCCGTGGGGAGGCATAGTAAATAGGTACACTATCCTTTTGGTCAAGATCAAAGTGTAGTATCTGTTCTTCAGATGCTGCACTTCATTTTCTTGTTCTCTTTCGGTGGAGGAGAAATCCTTCACGACTGAGACAATTTTTATTTTTGTACCTTTTCTCCACGTTAAAAAACGACCCTGGTGTCTAACTCTGTCCCGTGGGGAGGCATAGTAAATAGGTACACTATCAAGTATAGACTTAACAAAACTTCTAACGACGAAAAAATATATATTTAAAACCAAACAAAATCTAATAGACGTAGGGCATTTTTGTGAAGTATTGATGACGTGTTCGTATTTAAATATCTGTACAGTTTTAATTTTCTTTCTCTCTCTTATATATGAGGGAATTAGACATAGAGTCTTAACAGCAGAATTTATTTTAATGTACTAGTAAATGTATTACTACTATTAAAAGGAATGAGTGCTTGTTAAACAGCATTCCAAAGAATAAATGGGCTGAAATAAGCTTTAAAAGCGAGCGGAAATATATATATATATATATATATATATATATATATATATATATATATATATATATATATATATATATATATATATATATATATATATATATATTATTATTATTATTATTATTATTATTATTATTATTAGAAATATTAAAGATATTTTCTCTTAACCTTATTTTTCCACCCAATTATATTCCATTCATCAACATAAAAATTATTAACTTATTTTTCTTTATGTTCTTAAATTCTTCCAGGATTACCTGTTTACTTAAACAAATGCTATTTTTTTTTTGTGTGTGTGTCTTTAACCCCCCGCCCTCGATATATTTGCTGATGAGGAGACTTTGTTTAAAGAAACTCTTTTATCAAATTATTGTTCAAGACATTATTGTCTATTTCAATAAAAACACCGTTTCTGAAACGATGGTACAAACTATTGATTTTGTTTTTCTTTTTGAAACTGATTTTTAATTCAAAATGGTTAATCGTGGTACTATATATATATATATATATATAT
>NC_136504.1:110042139-110054639 GCF_053919585.1 Euprymna scolopes
CATAATGCAAAATAGTAAAAGGATAATTATGGCAGCAAGAGACACTGAAAAAAAATCAACAAAACAGAAAACAGAGAGGTAGATGATAAAACGAAATAAGAAAAATGGGAAGAGAAACAACTAGACGGAAGATTCATTAGATTGACAAAAGATAAGAAAATTGAAAACACTTCGACGGATGCGAAAATAATCCGTTAACCGAGAAACTGAATCCGTAATAACAGCAGCACAAGATAACTCGTTGAGAACCAACAATATCAAAGCAAAGGTCGACAAAACACAAGAACACAGCAAATACAGACTCTGTGGGCAAAAAGACGAAACGATAAACCATATAGTAAACGGATGCAGCAAATTGTTTCCAAAGGAATGCTAAAACAGGCACGACCCATTGGGGAGGGTAGTACACTGGGAATTATGCAAACAATTGCATCTCGAACGCATATACAAATGATACAAGCTTAAGCAGGCACCATTATTTGAAAACGAGAATAACAAAATCCTATGAGACAAATCCATCTTTGCAATAAGACAGGGTGTGGTAATACTTAATAAGAAAGAAAAGGTCTGTCAAATCGTAGACTTTGCTGTCTCAGCTGACAACAGCGTGTATATGACAGAAAAGGAGCAAATACACAGTGCTAGCCAGAGAGCTGAAAGGGATATGGAAGATGAAGATAATAAAAATAATACCTATAATAGTAGGAGCACAAGGAACAATCCTGAAAAATGTAGGAAGAAGAATGGGAGAAATTGGAATCAGAGGGATTACTGCAAAGATACAACGAATAAAGTTAATCAAAGAAGCTGAAATATTAAGGAAACCCTTTGAATGCGGAGATTTATACACATGAGCCACATACGCGGGTCAGACAAACTGCTACAAAGTTAAAACTCAGAAAAAGCGTTACACGGAACCAAGAACACTGAAGCTGCATATCTAAAAGTTCTCTATCCCATCACCCATCCCCTTTCATTGCCCTCACAACACGCCCCAAAATAGTGGATCTAAATAGTCGAGAAGGGTCAAGGAGGATGGAAAGATGGAGGAAAGAGCACTGGGCAGACCCCCGTTGGAAAAGTGCCAAGAGAACTGGGACTTGGGAAGGCTTATTGCCACTCAAATTCCAGTGAATGCCAATAAAAATCACGGGTGAGAGGCTGGTGAGATAATGCGAGTGTTATCGAAAGAGTTGGAGAGTACTGGACATCAGTCACTCAGCTTCTAGGGAACACCACAGATTGTTTTCAAGGAGAGATATTTGATGACCAGCATGGAAGTTTATTGTAGGCCAATAATAAAGAATAATAGCGAGACCTGTGGAAATTCCACAGCCGCATCTTTCATGTGTAATATATTGCTACTTGGCATTCTGTGAACGTTCAGCGTGAATGGAGACCCCACGATATTATTGGACCTCTTTTTGTTAAAACTGAAAAAAGTATTTATCTAAGGAATCTGTTAATGTAGAATCAGAATATATCTGGTTATTACGGTTTATCTCAAATATCCTCATAGGAGTTTGTGGCATATTTCAATTGTATGGACGCCCGATGCAGACAGAAACCTGAAGATATCAGTATACAGTATTTTGACAGAACAGATACATTTCGATTCTAGCCAGAAGACCAAGAAGGTATATTTTAGTTTCACATACGGCCCAAAACCGACATCATTTATTTATTTATTTATTTATTTATTTTTACATTTTTACATTGCGTGTTTGGTAATCGGGAGATCCTATTTATTAAAAAGGAGAATAGAAGGTGATAACTTACTACGAAAATAAAATTAGCCTCACAATATCTATATAATAAAACGTGATTTTCTTTGTCATTTTATTGTTATGGACTTCCATTTCTAGTAAGAAATAATTTTACCAAGAATTCTTCAAAAGTTTTGGTTTCGGTTTCGATCACAGCTGATGACATTCAAGTCATTTAATTTTTTCATAAATAATTTTACTAAGAATTCTTTATAATTATGGTTTCGGTTTCGATTATAGCTGATGACACTCTAGTCATTTATTTTTTTTATAAATAATTTTACTAAGAATTCTTCATAACTTTGGTTTCGGTTTCGGTTTCGCGTATAGCTGATGACACTCCAATGATCTATTTTTTTAATATAATTCCATCAATAATTTTTTATAAGTCTTTGTTTTGGTTTCAATTGTAGGTGACGGCATTAGGATTCAGTTTTGATTCAAGCTGATTAACCCAAGTCATATAATATATATATTTTTTTGAAACCGCAACTGTATATTATATAAAACTCGATGGAACATTAACTCTGTAATAATATATACGAAATCTAGAAGAATTAAGTATCATATTTAAGCGTATTTTAAAATCTGGATAAGCCGGGCGTCTCTCCTAGCTTGCAGTTTTAACAAAAAAGGTTACAATAATATCAGAGCGTTTCCATTTACGCTAATATTTACATAGGCACCGCCAAAACTGGGGGGCAGGTCAGCACTTTTTGACGGACCGTCTTTTTAAAAATCTACCAAATACCAGGTAATTATCCGATCAATACGAAATTTTCAGCGATTATTAGGAGAAGAATGCACTTTATAACAGTGTACTTATTTTTCATAAACGATATTTATATATATTTTTGTTTTGCTTACAAAACCCCCCTTGTTTTGAAGTGGGAACAAATATGCTTAAAATAATCATCTGAAACTGAACAAAACATATTGTGTTGTTGTAAGGGACAGAATTATAGATTTAAAAAAAAAAACTTGTTTGCATACCTTATTTTGACGTCGGAATATCAGAACTTCGATTGTGTTTAATTATCCCGCTTTTGAGTTTTGAAGTGTGAAATTCGATGAATATGTTAAGTAAAATAATTAATTTAAGTTAAGCAAAACAAAAAAAAATGTTTTAATATTTATACGAAAAAAGCCATTTTAAAATTTTTGATAAATAAATTAACAATTTTTTTTTAGCGAGCCGAATAATGCATGACCATTATTAAACAGGGCATGCTTTGAAGAATCGATACAAAAAAAAAATTCGATAAATATTGTGCCCTTTGTGTTAAAAATAGCATCATTTTTTTCGATCCCGTTTGAAAACGTTTGCCGCCTTTCAACTACGGTGGACCAAACGCGCTGAAATAATTTTTTTTATTCTGTTTTAAATTGCCCTCCCCATTTTGGGGAGCCTGGCCCCCATACACATACACATTAAAAACCAAACTCATACAAATGGTCACCCATCTGATACTGGCCAGCCTCAGCTTAATACATTGAAATTTTCGTCACTGAAAAATAAGTTTTTTTGGCCGGTTTGGTCTTCCATAGTTTTCTTCTTATCAAACGCAAACGTAAACAGAGTCGATCTAGACTCTACATCGACGCGAAATATCTGGTTACCTATATGAATAAGTGGAATTATTTGAAATTCAGGTACTTATATTATAATATTTTTGCATATTCTCTTAGAAAATCATCCTAAATCTTAGTTAGACAATAAATAAATAAATAAATTATTTCAAAAACCTTTTTTTTTTATATTTAAGTACGTTTTTTGTGCAAGACAAAAAATGTCAATTGTTAACTTTTTGGGAAAATTTAAAATTTAAAATTTAATTAAAAATAGTAGAAAAAGTTTTACATTATTCTGTTTTCTATATGATAAAATTCAGGGTGTTATCTTTCTGGGGGGAAAAAAAAGTTACTCAGAAATAATGGATTTTAATAAATGTAATTTAGTTTTAAAAAACAACAACAACTTGATTTTGCGGCCATTTTTGGCGGTGCCTATATTTACAGAATGCCAACATCAATATATTACATATGAATCAGCCCCCTGTGGAATTACCACAGGTCCTGCTAGTACTGAATTAGTGTTCGTATTATCCTATTGTCTTCTATTCTTCATCTATAATATAAATCTCACCTGTCTTTTTAAATGTATGTATGTATGTATGTATGTATGTATGTATGTATTATGTATGTTTATCTGCCTAAAACTTTCGACAAAGGCGACGGATTTTCACGAGATCGGTATCGTTTTGAATTTCGACCCGTCGGACGACAAATACTGAAAAAGAAAAATACTAAAAACATTAATTCCTTCACCCTCAACTGGGCACTTTTCTACAAGGAGATGTCACTTTTTTCGCCGATATTTTCGAAAGACGCGCACATTTTTTTTTATTACATTTTCACCCCAAACAAGGCACATTACCACTTTGGTGTAGGGGGCTACTATCAGGGGCAGCAACTACTGAGGCACTATGCTGGGATTTAGGCAGAAAGATGTCGGTTCACGTTACACTTGAACTTCTGCATGTCAGTACAGTTAGGGAAGCAGGAACCTGGAATGAAATTCCAGAGTCTAGCGGTTCTGGGGAAGAAACTACTGGAGTAGAAAGATCTTTTACATCTAGGGATCTCTACTGTGTGGGGGTAGGATTTAGCTGCCTGTCGGTTTTGTCGAGGGTGTCTACGTCGTGGGGGCACAAGTGTTTGCAGTTCGTCAGAGCATTCACCATTTAAAATACTTGTAGAACAGGCAGAGGGATGCAACTTTTCGTCGATGGGACAGAGGCTGAAGCTTAGATGCCAGTTCAAGGCCTATCAGATTGGCGACTCTCTTTTGAACCTTGTCTAGGAGCGAGAGACTAGTAGCAGATGCACTAGCCCAAATATGATAACAATACTCCATACATGGGCGAATGGTAGCCTTATAGAGGTACAGGATACTTTCAGGCGTAAGTAGTTTTCTAGCACGGTAGAGAGAGCCTACTTTTTCGCAGCGGCCCTGGCAATGTTTTAAATATAATTGTTCCAACTCATGTTTCCTGTGAACGTAAGGCCAAGCGGTTTGAAAGATGTACTCTCAGACAGGGAGTCACTGGCCATTGCTATTCTTTTCGATTGACTAGCCTTAATTTAAACCATACGTCACTTCCGGTTTGACGGTGGCCGCAGCAGCGAACACATCACGTTTATTTTCAGGTTCTTTTCCTCTTTTGCGGTACGGGCTCGAGCCTGCTTCCCTACTACCATTTTTTTTTTTTTTTTTTTTTTAGCTCAACGCACTTCCAAAGACGCGGGCAACGCCGGGCACCCAGACTAGTTTTTAATAAATGGGATTAAACGATCGAATAATATATAAGCTGGAAACCGTGATACATATACGTACATTGCATAGATAATAATAGAACAAGAAGAAAAAGAAGAAAGACTGGAGGGATTATTATGTTAACATATGGGAAAGAGTAAAACACGAAGAAAAGAAAAAGATTTGGAGTAGAGATGAGGTAGAGAAAGGAAGGGGTGTTAAGTAAATAAAGAAGAAGAAGGAGGAGGAGGAGGAGGAGGAGAGACAGGCAGAAAGAAAAAAGTGCTCATAAATATATGTTTTTTAATCAATCGGATGACGATTTCCAAACACAGAGAAAGATGCCAAAAGTATTGAAAGGCGCAAAAAGAAATAATAAAACCAACATCGGAAGAGGTTGCCTGGTATAAATATGAGAAACGTAAAGATGGAGGAACAAAAGATATGAAAGAAATGAAGACAAGGAAACCATGTAAAACCAAAAATCATAAAGAGGCAACATACAAAAATGTAATAATAAAAACTAAAAACGAAGAGGAAACGAAATAAGATCCCCAGCAAATGGAGCCAGGCACCAAAGTAATAAGAAAAAGAACAATGTCGAATATGAACGTCCAAGACATCCGGGGTTGATGGATTTGCGAGCATGTGCAAGCCGGCGGCAAATCTGCAACAATCTCATCTAGACAGAAAACAATCAAGACCAACTCTACTTCCCCTCAGTGTAAACACAACCACAGCCACTATCGAACCGGCGGAAGATATACCCCATCAAACCCGGACTCACTTTCCTAAGAAAATTCGTATTTATTAACTGGGAAGCCGATGTTGTACAAGTTACTCTTAGCGTTGTTCTCTTCGTTGGTAGCGGGTTTTAGGTGTTTGGTTCAGCTGACGAGCGGTCAGTGTATGTCAGACCAAATCTTTGAATACTCTCCCACCTCCTCACATATAGATACAGCTCGAAACACCCATGATTCCATCTAGAAAGATGTTGGGTTTGGGATGACGTGCGTCATTTTCAGAATCTTTTGACGGAAACTGCTCTTCCCTTCGGCTAGTCTGCACTTCTTGGAAAATAAGTAAACAGACTCCAGACCAATGGCGGGTTTGCGGCATGGTCATTTTTTTTTTTTTTTTGTAAGTGTGGTGGTGGTGCTGAAGAAGGCGTGACGTTTCGAGAAAGAAATTAGAGACATCATCAGAGATCGCTTAAAGGTGAAGTGCACTTGGATTACACTGAAGAATGGTGGGACGTCAGTTGGAGTTAGAACATGGCGTCGAGTAAATTTGTCCTTCCACCGCTGCTCACCGAACTTTCGCCTTCTTTTACGTTTCTTTGTTTTACTTATTACTTTGAACGGATTCGCTATGCTTTTTTTTATGTTATTCTTTTTTCTTTTCATTTTCTTTCTTTTTTGTTTTTCTTTCTTTCTTTTCCTTTTTTTTTAGTTCGATCATGTTTTCCTCCTTTTCTTTGTTTTATGCATCTATTGAATCAATCCGCCATGATTTGAACAATCCACCATGATTTTTTTTTCTTTTTTGTGTTGTCCTTCTTTTTTCTATTTCTTTTCTTTTTTTTGCCTTTCTTTTGTTTTCTTTTCTATTTTGTTGGTTTACTTCCAGTTCTCTATCTTTCCTTTGTAGGTTTATGCGCCTATTTTATTTATTTGGACAGATCCGCTATGTTTCTTTTTTTTTTTTCATTTTTTATATCATCTGTCTTTTTCCTTGTTTCTTTTCTTTCAGTGTTTCTTACTTTTCTTTTTCTTTTCTGTAGATCCAGTTCTAGTTTCGTATTTTCCTTTCTATTTTTGATGCATTTATTTTATTAATTTGAACAGATCCGCCATGTTTTTTTTTAATTTTTTTAGTACGTCTCTCTTTTTTCCTTTTCTTTTCTTTTTGTCTTTCTTTTTTTTCTTTTCCTTTCTATTGATCACTTTCTAGATTCGTATTTTCCCTGTCTAATTTTTATGCGCATATTTGTTGCTTTAAACAGATCCGCCATTTTTTTTTATGTTATCTTTCTTTTTTTTTATCATTCTTATCTTCTCTTATTTTTTTTTGGTTTGTTGGTTCATTTCCATTTTCTTTTTTTTCCTGTCTACTGTTTCATAAATTTATTTTATTAATTTGAAAAGATCTGCTATGTTTTTCTGTTACCTTTTCTTTCTCTTTCTTATTTTTTTTTCTTTTTTTGTGGGTTTACTTCGATGTTCGTTGTTTTTCTGTTTTCTGCATTTATTTTAACTGGACCAACTATTATTTTTTCTTTTCCTGTCATTTTTTTTTTTTTACATCTGTTCTAATTTCCATTTTCTCTTTTCATATATTATTTTCTTATTAATTTTTTTACATCTGTTCTAATTTGCTTTTCTCTTTTCATATATTATTTTCTTATTATTTAATTTTGTTTACATCTGTTCTAATTACCCTTTTCTCTTCTCATTTTCTTATTATTTGTTGTTTTTGACATCTGTTTTTATTTCCATGTTCTCTTTTAATATATCATTTTTTTATTATTTGTTATTTTTTTTACATCTGTTCTAATTTCCCTTTTATCTTTTAATATATCATCTTTTTATTATTTGTTATTTTTTACATCTGTTCTAATTTCCCTTTTCTCTTTTAATATATCATCTTTTTATTATTTGTTATTTTTTACATCTGTTCTAATTTCTTTTCCTCTTTCGATATATCATTTTCTTATTATTTGTTATTTTTGACATCTGTTTATATTTCCATGTTCTCTTTTAATATATCATTTTCTTATTATTTGTTATTTTTTTACATCTGTTCTAATTTCCCTTTTTTCTTTTAATATATCATCTTTTTATTATTTGTTATTTTTTTACATCTGTTCTAATTTCCCTTTTCTCTTTTAATATATCATCTTTTTATTATTTGTTATTTTTTTACATCTGTTCTAATTTCTTTTTCTCTTTCGATATATCATTTTCTTATTATTTGTTATTTTTGACATCTGTTTATATTTCCATGTTCTCTTTTAATATATCATTTTTTTATTATTTGTTATTTCTTTGCATCTGTTCTAATTTCCCTTTTCTCTTTTAATATATCATTTTCTTATTATTTGTTATTTTTTTACATTTTAGAATTTTTATCATTTTTCGTCATCTTCTTTTTTATCCCCCGTCCCTGACAAAAGGAGAACGGACTATGTAAATTCACCCTTGTCCGTCCGTCCGTCCGTCTCGTCACACTTTTCTCAATAACTTAGCCTTGATATTTTTGAAATTTTGCACAAACATAACACATGATATGAGTAAAAAAATAACAGAACGGATTTTCCGGGAAAACTCCGGTTGCCCCCCTAGGGGTATTTTTCGGGTTTAAATGGCTAAAATATACACTTTTGTGCTTGTTAAAAATAATTGATGGCGTGGATTTTTTTTAACTAATTGATTTCTATATAATTTTGTTTGTCTATATTTCGCGATTACACATGGGTGTGCACCAGGGGCTATTTTAGGGCTAATAAAAACACTCCAATTTGGGACTATTTTACCATCTTTGTCGAAAATTTTCTGTGTATGTCTATTTAGCAGTTTTGCATGGTGCTGATCTCAAATTTTAAATATGTTAAGGCCTTGGGGACTTTGGGGGCTAAATTGGGGGGGGAGACAAATGATGGACTTAGTCATATCTATTTTTTTTATTCTGGGGTGGTGCAGAACTCAAATTTACATATGTTAAGGCCTAAAACTGCGCACCTGGATTTGACGTCCCCTGGGGACTTTTCAGACTTAATAAGGGATGGGAGGCTTAACTTAGTCATTTTTTTTCATAACTCGTTCATTGTGGCTGTGCAATGCTTCCCTTGTTTTATTATTTTTTTTTTCACTTTATTTTTTTTCTTTCTTTGGCTTTTTTTCTTTCCTATACTTCTTTTTTCTTTGCATATTCATTATTTTTATCTTTATTTTCTTTCATTTTTTCTTGCTTCTTCTTTCTTCTTTTATATCATATTCCCTTTTCTTTTCCCCTTTCTGTCCCTTTTCTTTCTTTCTTTCATTTTTCTTCCTTCATTGATGTCGTTATTCTTGATTATTTTCTCTTTTTCACTTTTTCTTTCTCTTTCTTTTGCTTGTTCGGCGATAAAACATGCACTTGTGACGTAAGCCTATATAAAGGTGTTTACTTTAGTCCAAATTCGACTGTTCCTTCTTTAATCGAATTTATTCGATTATCGATTTTTGATACTTTAGAAAGACATTCCAATAGAAAACCTATCTAAGAACACACCCAGACACGGACAACTACCTTTATGTGTAATTTCAAAAGGACCGGCCCGGTGTCCTTTATATATAAGTAGAGTCAATATATTCTTTTGTTCATTTCGGGTATTCTTTCCCAATGTTCACATTTATTTCTGTATATTGAAAGGTGTATATATTTAGAACTCCCAAATATTTATAGATTTCATGTCCGCAATGGGCTCTGATCATTTTGGGTTGAACAGTTCCATGCACATTGATGTCTCGAGTTCCCCTCTTTCATCTGTAACGTGTTTCCATTAATAATCACATATAAAAACCTGAACTGAAAATTCTATGCGCGTTTACCAACTTTACCATTTGCATTTAAAAACTCGCTTACGGCCGTCCATATATATGAGGTGGTTTATTCTTGGCTTTGTCTCTTGAAACTTGTTTTTTTTATTACATTTTAAACTCAAACAAGGCATAGTTCCACTTCTGATGTAGGGGGATATTATCAGTGACATGATTTGCAAGGATACTATGTAGGGAATTGAGCAGCAAGATGACTGTTCACATTACACTTGAACTTCTGCATGTCAGTACAGTTGGGAAAGCAGGAACCTGGAAGGGAGTCCGATAGTCTACAAGTTCTGGGGTAGAAACTACTGGAGAAGAAGGTTTTCTAATATTTAGAGATCTCAACTGTGTAATGGTGGAATATTGCTGCTTATCGGGTTTTTCGGGGGTATTTAAGTCTCGGGAATACAAGGGCTGATAGTCCGTAGAAGCATCCCCCATAAAATACTTGTAAAACTTGCAGAGGGTTGTATGTGGAGATCGCAATTCATGAGAGGTAGATAAGGTTAAAATGTATTTGCTTGGGTGCAGCCAGGTGTTTGTTTGTAGAATGTGTGCGTTCGCCTCATCACCCAAACGCGGTAAAGCCATCCGTTGCGGGTTGGGTACATCTGCAGATGGATCGTTACCAACCAATCAATTTTCTTCCGTGTGATCGGATGCCTAATCGATAAATATAAATATCAGATGGGCGCGAGCAGTTTATCTTTATAACAATGGACAAATCAATAACACGACTCCATATCGATTTTTTCGGTCGATCGAACAAGACGCTTCGCACGTGCCGCAAATGATGACGGAAGGTAATGAAAGATGCTGTTGAAGTGCGGAGAAAACGGAGCTCATGAATACGTTTCTGGTGTAAACCTCAAATTATCGAGTGACAATAACAAAAGTGATAACCAAATTAATTCATGTTTGTATGGTTTCCCCCCATTCATTCTGCCGAACAATGCAAAGATAAACATTTATCTAAAAGAACATTATTTATTCAATAAGCATATTTGTAATTTGTTCGTTTGTTTACGGGCGTTCTATTTATATATATATATATATATATATATATATATATATATATATATATATACATATATATATGTATGTATGTATGTATGTATATATATGCATACATATGTATATATATACATATGTATGTATATATATGTATATATATGTATATTTATATATATATGTTATATTATATATATATATATATATTTATGTGTGTGTGTATATATATATATATATATATATATATATATATATATATATATATATATATATATTACCCGCTACTTAATTGGCTGAAAATGCGAAGCTAGTTGTTTGTTTACGAACAGGCGATTTGAGCACTATAAAAGTGGTGGCGGATGTCTATTTAAATAGACATTCCGACGAGTTATTTACGGGCATCGATTCCATGGTCGAGTGGGAGAACTGTTGACTGTCAACACGACGGTTTTAGGTTCAATCCTTGGCTTGGGAGAGATGCTAGTCTAGCGGCACTGATGTGTTGTAATACAACGAAACAAGACTGTATGTCGATGACTATATATGTATATGTATATATATATATATATATATATATATATATATATATATTCAAAGGGTGTTTCGTACATTTATAAGCTACAATCAACATCCAAATGAATGCTTTCACGTTAATTACGGTTTTCAAAAGGCGAACAATTAAAAGATACATCTGCCTTACTTAAAAATTGCTATGTTTATTTATGGTGTCTTTTACATATAAAAAAACTCACCCAATACTTTTGCTAATGAGGAGACTTTGTTTAAAAAAGACTATATGTCAAAATTTTTGTCCGTGGCTTAATGTCTATCACAATATAAACATCGTTTCCGAAACGTTCGTACAAATTATTGACTTTGTTGTTGTTCCTTCTTATGAAACAGATTTAAAATTTTTAATTCTAATTTGAATTTTAAATTATCAATCACATTACTATATATATATATATATATATATATATATTATAGTACTCCCCAGAGAACAACCGCACGATGTTGAGTTATTCTTATCTATCGATATCTCTCTCAAAATATAAAGTTAGACCATTACAATTGTTTCTACATACAGAGACGTTTTTGTACAGAAATTTATTTGATAAAATCGAAAAAATCCGATCTTAAAAATAGTCTTTTTTTTTCTTATAAATGAAAAAATAATGTGTACATGGAAATATTTCAGTTGCGCTGGCAAAGATGATAATAACAGCTCAATAAATACGTCCGTGAAAAAAGTTGACTTGTTGACATCTGGAAACATAGTTCAGTGGTAGAGAATGTGACTACAAGTGTCACTCAACATATTTTTTATTTTTCCTTATTAATAAACTCATTTTATTAAAAAAAAAAAGGTATCATTAAAAAAACGCCGCAAATCATTCTTCGATTGCATATGTTAAAACTAAATATTAATCAGATGTGAATTTTCCAGGGTATTTTTTTTTTTTCGAATTAGTTCACCGGGCAAATTATTCCTCATAATATATAATATTCAGTAGAGGATTGATTTTATGATGATATATATGCAATCTGTATAAATTAAATTATCATATTTAAGCGTATTGTACGACCAAGAAACACCGGGCGTTTAGCTAATCAAAGGTTTCGTTTGATATTCCGACCGAAAAATTCCAAATGTCGATCAGATAGACCTGAAGAAGGTCGGAGACTATATCGACTAAAACATTGTGAAAATAGCAGTCCAGACGAGAAGAGTAGTTCGAATAATTCAAATCATAGGAACTAGCGGGACCTGTGGAAATTCCACAGAGAACTCATTCATATATAAATTATTGATGTTGGCAT
>NC_136504.1:110059639-110214639 GCF_053919585.1 Euprymna scolopes
TTGCAATTATGTTTGTTGTTCCTTTGTTATTTATTTTTTCTAAAATCCGATTGCTGCATCGGAAAGGCCAGTTAACAATACATAATATACTTTGTAATTTTCTTTAATTTAATCCCTTTTTTAGAATTTATTAGACACAATTTAACTTTTATTTTACCGTGCCAATAAACATGATCATCACTGTATATATATATATATATATAATATATATATATAACATATATATATATAATATATATATATATAATATATATATAATATATATAATATATATATATAATATATATATAATATATATACATATATATATTATATATATATTATATATACATATATATATTATATATATATTATATATATATTATGTATACATATATATGCATATATATATGCATATATATTATATATCTACATATATATATATATTATATATATACATATATATATATATATTATATATACATATATATATTATATATATATACATATATATTATACATATATATACATATATATACATATATATGCATATATATACATATATATGTATATATATATACTTATATATACATATATATACATATATATACATATATATGTATATATATGTAGATATATATGTATGTATATATACATATATATATATATATATATAAAAGTGAACGTGTCTGTCTGTCTGTCTGTCTATGTACATTTCCCTACGCAATAACTCTGTCAATTTTTAGTCTATGGACTCGAAATTTGAAATACCGGGTACTGAGATTTGGGAAAATCGATCTGACGGGTTTCAGCCAGAAATTTGGCTGTTAAGGGGTCAAATGTCAACGATTTTACCTTTAAGAACGCTACCAAACTCCTCCCACAATTTTGGGTCTAGACACTTGAAATTTTAGATATAGGTTCCTTGAACTAGGATCTAACTTAATAAAGTGATTTGAGCCCGAAACTATAAATTTTAAGGGGTCATAATAGGGGTCAAATTAAAAAAAAAAAATTCTCTTTTTTTTTTTTGCTCAGCATACACCTCCAAACACCCGGGCAACGCCGGGCTTAAATGCTAGTATATATATAATTGGATGAAAGGATAACTCCGAATACGTTACTTTTTTTACATTGAAAAAGAAACGTAACTATGCTTTATTCTATTTCGTAGTTGTTTTGGTTAAAGACCTTCAAATTCTTTGCTGGCAATATAATGAGGGAAGCCGATGTTTCTTTTGTGCAATGTGTGTGTTCGTTTTTTCCTATTGAATTACTCGAAACCTAAGCCGTGTACTACAAAATGGCTTCAACTCTTATTACGCTTGCTTGCGTAGCTGTATTATATTTTAACATTATTTGAAGTTCTGTTGTTCAGGAGATGGTGTAGCAATACGCCGCCATCTTGTGAGTGTGGACTTATACAGGCGGACGCTAACGAAACGGTAAAAAAAAAATCTGTGACGTTTAATGGGTACCAGCTCAGCGGAAACTGGCTGGTTATTTAATTATACGAATTAAAACTTATCCAGTTTTCATAAAAGACCCGGATGATTGATTTATTATTCACAAACCTCATCTCCCTTAAAACTAAAACAGAAACCGTATTATTTGGATTCATCGGACTACTGTCAGTGTCATTTTCAAAAAGTTTCGGTCGATGTATACTCCGACATTCTCAAGATGTTTATTGTCGAACTCGGGAAAATTTCTATCAAACTCAGGAAGTTGGATTGAATTTCGAACGGAATCCTTTATTTACTTCACGGAGGTAGCAAGCCTTTTGTCCGTTAACCATGAATGGATAGTGGTCCTAGAACTTAACATTCAACCACAAGGAGAATATCAATTTTACAAATGATTTTTGCAAATACTCTATCCACTACCCCAGGGATCTTTGCAAACAGTTCTAGAACGTATTTTAGGAGCCTTAAACCTATTTTTATTTCTAGTTGTATTCTGTATACATTATTATTTTTTAGTGTATATATGGTGTATTGTTTATAATTAACGGTTACAATATCGTATTAAATTCTATACTAGGTCTACTTATTAATTGATTACCTCCCATCATATGTTCTGCTTCCTTGAGTTGTATTACTCCCCGCCATTCTTCTCTGTCTATTTTTACTTCGTCCCACATAGGTAGACGGTTTCCTTTTTTTCCTCCATGTATGGTAAGCTATACTCAACTTTTCAATCTCTTCACGGATTATAGCTTTTCGATATTCTTCTGACCTTACTCTTAGTGGACAACATGTCTTATCTTTGTAGAGTTTTCCAAACCTCCGAAAATTCGTACTTTGCAAGGACAGTGATGTGAGTACTTGAAATCAATTTTAAATGTAGTATTCACCTGAAGGTTGAAGGTTCAATCCTGAATGTGGGCGACCGAAAAATACAATTGCAAATTATTAGAACGTCTGTGAAGTCAGGGCTTACGGAACAAGAACATGTGGTCCTCGTGAAGTAAATAACGGGTTTCGTTCGACATTCCGTCCAAATTTCCTAGTTCTACAGAAACATTCCCGAGTTTTACAATGTACACCTGAAGAAGGCCTGGGGTTACATCGACTGAACTGTTGATAAAATAACACTCCAGATGAGAACAGCAATCCGATTAAACCAAATATTACAAATAACCAATCCTCATCTCAAAAATTCAGAAACCAAAATAAAAATGATCCGGACATCGAATTTACTGTTTTCCTCCGAAATATTTTTTATAACCTATTCATGTTATTAAAAATGTTTTTTCTAACTTGATGTGTTCGTGTTTGTCTAAGAAATAATTTATTTGCGAAACTACTTTGATTATATAGTCGTGCATTTAACAGTTCTCTTTAATTCTGTTTCGTGTACATACACCGTGTATAACAAGTGACTGAATGGTCGAAAATCTTTGTCTTTTACCCTTAATGATTTTTTTTCACTAACTCCGATATTTTACAGATAATGTTTTGTAAGTTATTAATAGATAAGTATAGCATTGAACAACGTACACAAGTTGTGAAATTGTTTTATCAAAATCATGGGTCAATTCTTTTAACTACAAGAGCTAATCGACGGCATATTCATGTAAGAGATAGCCTAAGTCGCTACACAATTCGAAACCAAGAAAGAGTCTATTAACAAACCCCAAACCCTACAAAAATTGAAAGAAAAACATCAGGAACGAAATAAGGAAATTAAATCGCAATCCAGAGATTCTGGAATCGTTTAGGAATAATGTTTTGGAAAAAGCACAAATATGCGAAACTGAAAATGGGCAACATTTAAAAGAAATTATTCTTTTATAAATAAAGATTGTTTGAATTTTGCATGTTTTTTTTAATACCCAATGTCTTAGTAAGATTGTGTTTAAATTACAGAAAAATATCATCAAACACTTTAGGGACTTTTCGAACAGCCTGCATATATATATATATATATATATATATATATATATATATATATATATATATATATATTAACATTCAACCACCAGGAAATTACTAACTACCTCTACCTACGTATTGAGCACTTTTGAAGTAAATACTTACTTTACGCATAAATCTATACTTTCGTATATTAATTTTATGTGAGTAAATGAAGTATATATATATATATATATATATATATATATATATATATATATATATATATATATATATATAATATATATTTTAGTCATCGACATACAGTCCTGTTTCGTTGTTTCACAACTCATCAGTGCCGCTAGACTAACACATATCCCAAGCTGAGGATCGAACCTAGAACCGTCGTGAATATATATATGCGTGTGTGTGTGTGTGTGTGTGTGTGTGTGTGTGTGTGTGCGTGAGAGAGAGTGTATGCATACGTGCTTTAATATTTTGTGATCGGTTAGTTTGTTGAAAGTGCGTATAACATTTATTTATCGTCTATAATGTTAAGGTGAGTAGATATTTTTATAGCTGTTTATAAAACTATGGACATAATAACTTACACACACAGTATTTATCAAAGGGCAGATAACATTACTGGTGGGGGACACCAATAAAAGACACATACCTTTTCAAAGTTTTTTTTTTCTTCCTACAATTAAACATGTTTTATTTCGAAAATTTAATAATATGTGCCCAGGCTTTGTCCCTTCTCGGAGTGAGTAAGTTTTTTACGTGTCTACATTTTAGTTAGTTCGCCTTTTGTAGTTCCACGGGGCTCAAGTCCAACCACTTCACACTGCTCACGTATATATAGAACCAAATCTTTTCTGTATATATAAGAAAGTTGCCAAATCAATGTAATTTTTTAAGTTCAAGAATATGAAATGTTCGAAATAAATTAATGATTTATATTATTTGTAATATTCTAACTACTATTCTTCATCTTGAGTATTATTTTCAGAAAATTCCGACAGATATAATCTTTTATCTTCTTCATGTATATCATGTCGAACTTGGGAATCTTTTTTTTTTTTGTACATGGGAATTTACAGGAAACTAGCAGGAGGCACGCGGCTTTGCCCGGGCGTAGAATACGCTTAAATATGATATTTTAATTCGTCCAAATTTCGTATATATTAATATAGAACCGTGATTTCAAAAGTAAAAAGAATAAAACCGCTTGGGCGCCATCAGCTAGACTCGAAACCGAAACTGTAACATTCAAAGCTAGTGACGTTTCCACTGTACCAAGGTGACATGCATATTAACTGAGTAAAACTAAAAAAATAAAATCACCTGAGATGAATGTGCAAAATGTATAACGATTTTTTTTTTAATTTGGATCCATTTTTGACCTCTTTAAAACTATGAATACCCATAAAAGAATGGTCTAGCATAAATCCAATCATTAAGACCCCTAGAGCTGTTCGGTGAGTTTCGGAGATGATAGAGTTTGAAAATATGGAGACAGACATATAGCCCTTTATATATTAGATTTCGAACGTAACATCTTTATTTAATCGATGGCGGCAGAATGCTCTCTTTCCATCTTGCATGACCGGATAGCAGTCTTAACTTATTCGCAATTGTATTCTTAGTGTCGCTTGCGCTGAGAATTAAATTTTCAATTCACAGAAGAGTATGACATAAAAATGAATTTTACCAAGTACAGTATCCGTTGCGCTACGAGGCATTGCAAAGAATTATAGTAAAATTTTTGGAAGCATTAAACCTCTTCTTGATTTATTATTTATACAACCATACTACTTATCACTGTAAAATACTACATATTCTTGAGTTCGACGATATGCGCGTAAAGAAGGTCGGACATTACATCGGCCGAAACATTATAAGAATAATACTTAAGATGAGAACAATAATATGGATAATCCAATTAATACGAATTATCGATACTCATTTTAAATATTCCGAAACACAGAATCAATTATATTTAATGCGTATCTATCGAATGCAGATTGATTGCGTAATGAAGTAAATATAAAAAGAATTGCCCCATTTTTTTTTCAAGTACAATATCACGTGACGTGGAATAAGCAGTAACACTTACCACACTATAACAGCCCTAAAAATAGGTGCTAGATGTATGCCTCTGATAACAAATAAATTGTAATTATCAATATAATTTCTCTTCTAGCCTCGATTAGAACCGGATATTTTTAACGCTCTGAATCCTCTTTAGTAACATTACTTGATAATATTGGTTGAAACGCAAAAACTCGGATCCTGGCGGATACTTTCGAGAATGAAACGTGAAAAATTATAGGTAGTTTACTTTTCATATATATATATATATATATATATATATATATATATATATATATATATATATATTCAAATCTTATCATCTAGTTCTACTTACGTATTGAACATTGCCGAAGTAAACACTGAAAAGAGATATATAACATTTTATGTGGATACTTTTAAATAAAATATATAGACTAATATAAAATACGCATTGAGTGCGCTTGAAAGCCAAATCTCAACTTAATATTAAGGAAAATAAACAAATATTTTGTTTGAACTTGAAATATATTGTTTAATATATTTCGGAACTAAACTCCATCCCCAGTATGTTGTTGTCTTTCTTTTTTTTCTCTCTCCTTTTCTTTCTTACCATCTTTTAAAGTTGGACAACGAAAGTCTGTTTGTAAAGATCTGCGACATAGATTTAAATTATAACTTTCAAGCAAGTAAAATATTCGTTTATTTTCTTTAATATTACGTTGTGGTTGGGCTGTCAAGCTCACTTGATGCGAATTTTATTTTATTCAAATTAAATCAACGTTTCTATAAGGGAACTCACATCCTAGATGTTAATCTCGCGTTGCCAACGCACAGTGCTAACATTTAAAAATACATTTGGAAAACAAAAAAACGCGCGGATCTTTGCAAACATATTTTTTCTTTCTAAAAGAAGGAAAAGTATGTTTTAACACATTACCAGAAAGCAACGAAAAGAGAGAAAGAAAATAATATACTGGGCATGGAGTTTAGCTCCGAAATATATTTAATAAATTTCAAGCAAATAAAATATTTTTTCCCCAATATTACATTGTTATTTGGCTTTAAATCGCACTTGATGCGTGTATTATTTTATTCAAATTAAATCAACGTTTCTATAATGGAAGTCACAATGTTAACATATATAGAGACTTTTTTTCTTCTGTTATAATAATCAAATGTTAGAGTCTGTTGACTTAGAACAAGTGCTTTAGGCACTGCTATTTCATTTTCATATTTCTGAAGTAAATATAATAATGGGGAGACTATATCCTATTAATAATTATTAATTCAGAACTGTGCATAGAAGGGATACCGTAATACTTAGTCCGCTGCACAGTATTACAACAAATGATCATAAAAAATTTCAGCCAGATCGCACCAGTGTTTTTAGAGAATACTTCTATTAGGCAGCCAGTCTTAAAGACAAACAGACTTAGAGAAATATATTATAGACAATTGGTGTCGATAAGGTAGAAACTGCACTGAAAACTAATTACATATATTTAGGTCACGTTAAACGTTTATATATATATATATAAGTTGCAATGTTAATTTCAGATGTCAGTAAGTAGTTTTGCGACGACTCGAAAAGGCATATCGTTTACGTTAGACCCTAAAACTAATCCAACTCTAGCCCAATTATAATTAGACTCAGGGTGTATCCATTTAACGCTACGGTGCGTCTTTTCCTTTTTTTTTTTTTCGTTTTGGTTTTACGCATTAGCCAAGGACTTAACGATACGAATACATTTCCCTCACACGTGCACAATCAGACAGAAAAAAAAAATTAACCGAGTTTTCTTAAATAATAAAAACACAAATACCTACGGACATATGTACGCAAGGGGGAGGAGGCTTGGTTGTGCTAAAATTGTTGGAGTCGTAAATTGTATCAAGTCTTTTACAGATGTTCAAATCCGGTGTTTGGTGATGGGAGTATGTTGATGTTGGTGTGCAACAAACCTTCAACATGATTCTTAGATTTTTGCTTGTATTTCACGCCGTGAAATGGAGTACTAAGCAGAGAACCATTGATATTTTATGATTTTGTCACTGCAGAAAAGTAAAAATAATTACACATGTACATAAATGTTTCACCTGTTACTGTTAAAATCGTTGAAATCGTAAAAGTAATCAAACTTCACACATATGTTCAACGGATGAAAAGGTTAATGTGTTGATGTGTCGTAAAAGTCACAAAAATAAAGTTCGTGTCACTTGGTTGCTAGTTGCGATTAGGTTTACCTACATAATTTTTTAACTTATTTTATCTAAGAAATGAGCAAACTCGCTAGACCATATTTCTTACTCTTGTCCAATTAGAAATAAATTAAATTGTTTAAAAAGTTTATTCAGTTTATTAATGCAACCCTTTTTCTTACTGAAGATCCTGTTAAATTCATATTATTTAACATTTGTATTTGGTTTAAAGAATTTATCAGTTTGTAATTAGCCGCAGAACAAATTTATTACGATGTGTCTTGCGTCTCTTGTCTTTAATAGAAAGACTAAGCGGAGCACTACCGATATCTGATTCATTTTGCTTATAGTAAAAAGGAAAAAAATCAAAGCTACAATCTACCTATGTGGTCGGGCACCTTGCTCGGGCCAATGTAAGTCTCTGTCTTCAGATTTCTCTGTGTTTCCATCGGTTGCTCAGATCTTCAAAATCACACTTGGCATCATATGAAATTTGCTGGATTTGCTTGGATCTATGTTGTCATATACTCGTGTGCTCGTGATGTGGAGTCCACAACAATACGTTTCTCACCAGATTTTGCTTGCTCCTCTGGCAGTGACCAAGAAATCGTAGACATTGCTCCCTGATTTTAGTAGATATGGCAGGTAGTTTTACATAAAGTTGCTGCTTCGTGGGATAATCTTACCAATATACATTCAACACTGCTCGTAAGATACGGGTGTACGTGCCGTTCAGTTTTCTTTCCAATATTTTAGTTAGTGTCCAGGTTGTGGCACCGTAAACAAGGAAGACTGCTCTGAAAAACTGCGCTTTCAATTTGTCATACCATACTGACCACAGCTTATTCAATGCAGCCTATGCTTTTGAGATGTGAATTTCGATATCGCTCTCTGTGAAACATATATTGCTGCCCAGGCACGTAAACTCAGGGACTTCTTTCAGTGTTGTTCCATCTTGAGGCAGCCATGATCTTTGTAGATTTCTCCACAGAGTTCGACACCGTACATAAATGAAAATTACCAGCATCTTAAAGGCATATGGCATTCCAAACGCAGTCATTAACGCTACCATGATGCTATACAACCACAGTCGAGTAATGGTCAGATCGCCCGATAGTGACAACGAATTCTTGGAGAGACACACTAACCCCTTTTCTTTTTATTGCTTGTTTTGCCTGTGTACTTCGCAGCTCTGTTGAGATAAACAGCACATATGGTTTCACATTAAATGAATATAGACTCAGACGCCATCCATCAGAACACATAATTGACGCAGATCACGCAGACGATATAGCCCTATCTGCGCAGAACACTGCTGATATGCAAACGCTGTTACGTGAGCTAGAAAGTCAGCAAATGACATTGGTTTTTACGTTAATGCGGATAAGACAAAGTGTTGACTTTCAATGCGGAGGGAGAGATCAAAGCTTTAGATGGAACAAAAGCTGTAAAATTCTGCATGTTTTTTTCTACATGGGGGGGTCACCGCGTGTCAAGGCTCAGGAGCCACTCGGGGATAAGAGTTATTGTGTGTACACTAATCAGTGAGATAGTATCGTAGTAATAGTTAGTATTAAGGATTTGAAAAGGTGTCATTAATTAATTGGGCGGTTCATCAGGAGTTTGTTTCTGTTGGACTTGAAGACATCTAAGTTGAATTTGGGGAGGGGGGACAGGCAAGCGACAGAGAGTTCCACAGCCGTGCAGTTCTAAGAAAGAATCTTTGTTCATGGAATCTACGTTTTGATTTAGGCACGGATAAAGAGTGAGGAAGATTATTGATAGTGGTTTCAGGTAGTCGGGTGTTTTTCGTGAAAGATTGGCGGGGGACCAGAGAATAGAGCTCAGACGAGCACTTGCCATCGAAATAAGGCTAAAACAGAGACAGATTCACAACGTCTCTTCTGTGGGAGAGAGGTTGCAGGGAAGAGAAAAGGTCATACCCCACCAAGCCACGAAGTCTATTTTGTACTCTTTCAAGGCAGGGTAGACTGTTTTTAGCATCTCCTGCCCAGATGTGGCAACAGTACTCCATCCTTGGACGTACTTGGCTTTTATACAGAGAGAGAATTGCATCATTAGTAAGATATCTTCTGAATCAGAGAGAACGTTGCCATTTACGGCCTTTGATGTGTTGCCATAGATAGTCGTATCATCAGCATAGATGTCAACGAATGATTTTAGTATGTGTTTTGGGAGATCATTGGTGTAGATCAAGAAGAGAGTTGGGCACAGGATGAACCGCTGAGGGACTCCAACATTAATACTGAGGGCCTCTGCTTTCTGCCCATCAACCACTACTCTTATGAGCCTATCAGAGAGAAATGATTTAATGATAGAAATATATAATAAGATATGTCATATGTATCAGAAGAATGCATTACAGAACGAATGTCACAAACGTTTAGCTCAAGAAAAACACTTTCACTGAAAGAAACTCCTTCCTCTGGTAGGCTAAAGATGACAGATATTGACCAAGTAGAGCCATACTTGAACAATGTTGTCGCTTAATAATATAGAAAATCGCAGATATTCTCAATCATGGAAAATTGGCAACCTCTTTTAAGTGACGAAAATAGAGGAATTTAAAGATCCCATGTTTGATATCATTAAACACCAACAGAAACAGCAAATAAGAACAAACAACTGGAATATATTATAATAATTTCAGAAAATTCTTCTTCGTATTCAACAAGAACAAAAAAGAATTATCAAGGGAATTGCCAAACTGATAGGAGTATTGTCACATTCGGGCTGGCGCATCTGCTACTAGTCCATCACGCTTAGAGAGAGTTCAAAAGAGAATCGCCAACCCGATAGGTCCTGAACTGTCATCTAAGCTTCAACTTCGGTCCCATCGACGATATGTAACATCCATCTGCCTGTTCTACAAGTATTTTAATGGTGGATGCTCTGACGTACTACAAGCCCTTGTACCCCCTCGACGTAAATACCCCCGACAAACCCGACAAGCAGTTAAATTCAATCCATACACAGTAGAGATCCCTAGGTGTAAGGAGAGCGTTCTACATCAATAGCGTCTTCCCCAGAATTGCTAGACTTTGGAACTTCCGGTATCCTGCTTTCCCAACTGTAATGGCATGCAGAAGTTCAAATGTTATGTGCACACACATCTTGATGCTCATCTTCCTTATTAATTTCCCTGCACTTTATATCCCTGATAGTAGCTCCCTACTTCAAACTAGCACTGTGTCTTGTTAAGGGGTAAAATTGAATTTTAAGAAATCATCAAATAGGCGTCAAAATGTGGAATATTAAATTGGATTTTCCAAAAACACTATTTTGAGCGCTATCGATAATTTTACTTACGAACTTGAAAAAGAAACCATGTTTGCTTTATATTTGAGACTACGAATCGTATTTTTTTTTTACCCGTTCGCTTGTAATTATCAAAGTGGGGCATACGTGAACATAACAAATTCATCAATTATGTCTATCTATCATATTATAAATCTCAAATCGTCTTTCATGGGCTTGAAACTGTATTTCCGGTCTACAGCTTCCGGTTCGAAAAAATTTGCGGATGCGTTTACATAAAAACAAAGCTTTGGAAGCTTTCTTTTTTAATCAACAATTTTTTCGCGTTCAAACTATGCAAATAAAAATTAAACTAAATCCCATCTGCTTTTTTTTTCACCGGAATTTTACGAATTTTAATTGTATTCTTCATTGCAAGTTGGAATCGTTTTCAAGGAAAAACAAAACAAATATGTTTAGGATTTAAAGTTTTTTATATATTATTTTAATTGGAATTCATTATTGAGATGAGTATTATTTATATTAATTTATATATTGCGGACTATTATTCTTATCTTTATTAGTTGTTGTTTCACGACGTTTCGGCCAACTATTCCTCTAGCCTTCGTCAGGTGGTAACCGCGAAGGATAGAAACTTCGAATCTCCTAACTACATTCTCAGCAATCACTACCATCCGTAGTTGTTGTCGTCTCACCATGTTTTGGCCAAATAAACCTCTGTCCGGTTTGGGGTAGGATTGAAACCGCTATCTTCAGAAAATGCTCACCTGGAACCTGACGAAGGAATATTTGGCCGAAACGTCGTGAAATAACAACTAAGAAAGATGAGAATAATAGTCCGCAATAAATAAATTAATATTAACGTTTTTTATATTTCTGTTATTGACGTTAAAATTGCTCAGATAAGCTTGCACAGTTGTTGAAACCATATTTAATAAAAAGAAATTAACTTAACTATCTATCAACACATACCTAACCATCTTATAAATGGAATATAACCAAAAATTGTATAATAATTAAGTGTTACCAAAGATACAAGATAAAAGAGACATCTCATAATAAACTGGTTGATTAAGAAAAATAAAGAAATTAAAACCATTTGACCGGTAAATCCTATTTCTCACTGTAAGTGTAACCAAACGCAATATCAGTTACTTTTCTCACGTACTTGCTTTAGTCTTTAGGATTTAAACTATTTTAAAGTATTTGTATTGCATTAACTTCTTTAGTTGGTAGTTTAAAGACGTTAAAATTACTTACAAATATTTATTAATACTTTGAAGGTTGTGCAACCAATAGGGTTTTTAGACTGTTAAAAACGGGCAACAGTTACAGCCTTTCATTTATGATAAGTAATTTATGACATACTTCCTTTGGTTAAGAGTCACACTTGTATACAGATATATTCGGCGAAAGTGACGTCAGACGAATTTAAGATACCGATTACAAACACTGTATATAATTATTCTTCTTTTAAAGCAAATATAAAAATAGAAGTTTGTACATTTTTACTTAGTTTCCGCCTGAATATTTTCTCTTTAAAATTACGACTTCTATAGGTCTTCGGGTATGCTGAAAACGAATATTGCATCTATTTTTCGTAAATATGATTTTCCATATATTAAGCAATGTGTTAAAAGTGGTGACCATTGTTGTACGCTCAAGCGCTCATATTTTTTTTTGTATGATTAATATACTCACTATTTTATAGCTAGCTATAACATATACTGACCCAACGGGTCAGGGGTAGTCTATTATTGTTATAATGAACCAATATATAGTAATTATTTTAAAATGTTACAAAAAAGGATTCGTGAGCCACCATTGAGAATCGAAACCAAAGCGTTTAGCTTAAGATTTACTTTTTCCTTTGACGTTAATGCCAAACAATGAAGACACGTTTGCTGCAAGGCGAATATATATATATATATATATATATATATATATATATATTCCTGTAGAAATATGTTTCTTATTATATATAACCCCTTATAGAGGAAGCTAAATGTAATTACAGAGCAATATAGAAAATAAATGACAAAAAGTTATATTCTAAAATTTATGATCTTGACTATCTTATAATTTATTCCTTTAATTCAGTTGACTTCTATATTTCTTGACAGTATCTGTTTCGTAGCGCAAAATCAATCACTTAATTATTGTATGAATCAGTGAATCTATTATGCCCTCCGATCAATCCGTCAAAAGGAATTGAAATATGGTTTGAAATGAGAAAAATCCGAAAATTAGAAGAGAAGCTGCAGTTACCTTTATTTTTTTCCATTACGCCATATTTAATTTCTTCCAATTTTCGGATTTTTAGCATGTCAAATCACATTTTAATTCCTTTTGATGGATTGGTTGTTGCTATTTCTTCTGATGAGTTAAGTGCATCATAGATTCATTGTTAAAAATCAGATATTCATTGCCATGTCATTTATTCTCTCTCTCTCTCTCTATCTCTCTCTGTTTCTCTCTCTCTCTCTCACTATATATATATATATATATATATATATATATATGCATGCATAAATATCTATATAGAAAGAGCTTTGTGTTTACAATACCTTTTTTACACAGATATTGTGCAAGTATAAAATTCATGTAGACTTTCTGCATGCATATAATTACACGTAATTGTTGACTCAAGATGATCATCCCATAAGAAAAAACCGAAAAAAATAATAGGGAATTAATTAAAATGAATGTTTAAAAGAATTTGCAGACCGGCAAGATCTTAGCAGATGAATGCAGTTCCACGGCTCATATGTGACAAAGTTGTATTTTCTTTTTCTAAAGAGAGAGAAAAGGGTGTATACACATATAGAGCTTACATATAAATACGTAGTGCATATATATATATATATATATATATATATATATATATATATATATATATACATATATATATACACACACGCACACACATACACATATATGTATATATATATATACACACACACGCACACACATACACTTATATGTATATATATATATACATACACACACACATATATATAAACGTATATATATATATATATATATATATATATATATATATAGATATATATATATATATACGTTTATGTGTATCTGTGTTTGTTTCACCTAGGAATAGATATGTAATTTCTAACAATCTTCTCGCGTCGAAAAAAAAGAAAAGAAAAAGGCCATTTTTTTCTGTCTCTGGGTAAACATGCCGTAAAAATAAATGTGTTTAAATTGAGTTTCGTTTCCAACACAATAACACCTTCCAAAAATTGTGCATTCCTCTGTCGTTCAGGTGAGGAAGGAAAAACAACAACAACAACGCATTTCGCCTGACTACCGGGTGATTTGTTGGTGGCAATTCACGAAAACAAATAAACACACACTTTTTTTTTCTTAGGGGAGAGGAGAGCAGAAAGCATCTATACGCGTACACTTTTTCAACCAACTTTTTGAATAAAGCCTGGAGTCACTTGATGGTCTCCCGTCTTGTACTGATCAGACTCAACGTCGCTTTTGTTTTACAAAGAAGTCACCACTTATCAAGGCGCTAAGGCTACTCGCGGATAAGTGTAAATAAGCGTACGGTAGGCAATTAGATGATATCGTAGAAATAGGCTCATCAAGAACTTGTTTACGTTGGACTTGAAGACGACCATATTGTAATCGGTTGAAAAGCAGGGAACAGAAAAAGGTTTCACAGACGGTCAGTTCTAAGAAAGAAACATTGTTCATGGAATCTACGTTTATGTTTATGTTTAGGCAGATAAAAAGTGGGGGAAATTATTGGTAGTTATTTCATATATATATATATATATATATATATATATATATATATAGAGAGAGAGAGAGAGAGAGAGAGAGAGAGGGGAGGGGAGAGAGAGAAAGTGGATGAGGTATTACCAATTGTGAAATTATTAATCAGTTTAACAGGGAGAAACATATGAAAATCAAATTTCTGAAACGATCGTACACATAATTTGATTTTGTTTTGTTTCTGCCTGATAAGCAGATTAATACTTACACAATTGTTAACGTCTCATCCTCTCAATTGATATATTAATGAGTAATTACATCTATCGAGTTTATCATATATCCACAATACTCACAGCACAGCACCTTTAAAATAAGAATGCATTAAACCGGTGCTTTTCTCTCTTAGATTTTGTCTATTACTCTTTCACTGTCCCTCCCTCTCTCTCTCTCTCTCTCTCTCTATATATATATATATATATATATATATATAGAGAGAGAGAGAGAGAGAGAGAGAGATAGAGAGATAGATAGATAGACAGATTTATTTGCTCTATCTTGTATATCGAGAAATTTTAATTAGGTTGGTTAGTACTTATAGAATATTACTGCCAGTAATATCTTGTAAAACTTATGACACAGGTTTCCATACCAGTTGATTGTTAGATAATTTTATTCTGAAGTATATATATATATATATATATATATATATATATATATATATATATATATATATATATATATATATAAGGTATTCGATACCTAATGTTATTTTGTCTTAATCTATCTGAAATGTCCTTGAAATAAAACCAGGAGAAAAATAATCCAACGACTCATTCCATTGAGGAAAAAATCGATAGGAATGCTAACGAGATGTTCGCGTAATTTGCTAGAATATTCTGTCACTTGATCCCCTGTCATAGGTTTCATATGAATCGGAGCTACAAATAAAACTGCGGCTGCTGTTAGCGTTAGTGTGAGGATTGTATGACAAAGATGTACTAACTTTTTTCAAATAATTATCCAAACTTTAGAATCTATATATGCACAGGAATTCAAACACAGACAGCGAACACGGAGATCGGTTTGAATTTAAATCAACTTTCAATTTCAGCGGAGTTTCCAATGGGTAGCTAATCTGTATAAGTACTAAAGATGAAACAGATTGAATAAGTGTTTGTTAATCTGTATGAGTCATGGAGATTTAAAAGAGTTTTCAGTGGATAGCAAATCTGTATATGTCCTGGAGGTGAAAAATAGTTTTCAGTGGGGTTCGGAGGAGATTGAGTTTGAAAATATGCAAACAGACAGGCAGACAGACAGACATATAGCCTTTTATATATTAGCGTTTTATATATTAGATTATAGAAGAACATTCAATTGTTATTAACACTAACACGTGAATTGCTTGGAATTATTACCAAACATTTCTAACGCTATTGATAATGTAGCCACATTTATTTCTTTTTCACCCTAAGCAAGTGCCACTATGTCCTAAGGAGCTATTATTTGGGATGGGATTTGCAGGGATACAATATAGGGAGTTGGGCAGCGGGATGTCTATTCACATTACATTTGAAATTATGCATGTCAGTACAGTTAGGGAAGCAGAGGGGGGAATTCCAAAGTCTGGCAGTTCGAAGAAAGAAGTTATGTGAGTAGGAGGTTTTATAGTATCTAGGGATCTCTACAGTGTAGGGGTGGGATTTTGCTGTTTTTTCTGGTTTGTTAGAGATATTTACGTATCGAGATGATGAATGAAGCTGAATGCGGCTACATTGAATAGACGTCAGCTCTACTATATAATTAAGTTATATGAATTGATTTTTACAATAAACGTTTTAAAATAAGCTGCGGTGTTGTTTTATTTAGGGCTACAAATTTATCGGTCCGCTCTGGTGACCGGGCAATTGTTATATGCAAATATATCTTTGTGTCAATTTTCAATATTTACTTCATTAGTGTTCTATAAGTTAGTAGAGGTCGTTTATATGTTATGAAATCATGTATGGCAATTCAGCTACACCAAATTTGTTTTTGCGTTGAAATAATCGTGTTTATCAACATATTTACCTCCCTTGGTTCCTGTTTTGTTTAATTTGTTGAATTAGACATTACCATTACATAAAAGGGCGTTGCTAATCTGTCAGAGTAAATCTCGGAAACTACGGAAAATATATTTACAAACCATACATGTACTGTTTCAGTATCCTCACGTATACAATTAACCGCTTAGTGTTGATCCTGTTGTTCTCGTTTCGGCCATTACGAAATCGCTTGCGATCTTCGTGATCGTCATTAGGAGTACACATTTTAGACGCAAATTCGGGAAGATGAACTGAAGAGGATCGTAGATTACATCGGCACCAAACGTTGGGAAATTACCAAAGAAGCTGTGACTTATCTATTAAGCAGATAATACCTGGAAGTTCCTAGATTTACAGAAACATTCCCGAGTAAGACAGAAAGATATCTGAGTTCGAGGAGATTTATCTGAAGAAGTCTGGAGGCTACATCGGCCGAAACATTGTGTATAATCTGAATAATCCAAAAATACATATAATAAACTGACATTGCACCATGTCATAATAATCTGATAGCACCCGAATTCGGAAGAAAGATTCCCGAGTTCAATATTAAAAAATCATGTATCGTTTCATTGCATTGAATATTAATTGCTATTAGACCTGGTTTATGATTTTGCATTTATCGATTTTGTTGAACTTTTTTCTTTTCTTTTTTTTTTTTTTTTTTGGAAAATTATTCGTAATGTTTTCACGCTAAATCCGCTTGGAGAGCGCGTAGATAAATGAAAAAAAAAAAAAAAGCTTCTGTTCGGATGTGGTGTATTTAAGAAGCTTAAACGGAGAAAAACGGTTTATCAGAAGCAATTGCGAGCGATTAACGCAGGCGAAAGATTGGGGCCAAGACTGTGCCATCCGAAAAGATTATCGCGCGCAGTAGAGACAGAAAGGCGGGAAGATTTCAAAACTTGTTTTTCCTCAACCTCAACCAATTTTTTCCTTGCTTTTGCCGAACATTTTTTTTTCGTATCTGTCCTATATTCTAGTCGCTTAAAAACTCGATGCGCACACATCAACCAAATACACAACACTTAACACACACACACACACACACACACACACACACACACACACACACACACACATACATGCACTTTCCACAAAATTATAATATATATATAATTTTGTGGAAAGTGCATATATATATATATATTTAAAGCTGAACGTCTGTGTGTGTGTCTGGTCACGAATAGGCTCCTATATGGTTAACTATTATAGAAAACTGATCACATATAATGATAGAAGATGTATCGAGACACAGGAATGGGTATGTTTGATCTGGCATAATGATGATTCATTAAAACTGTGGGGTCTGCGTACGCGCCTTGTCCACAAAGTATGGAAATAAAAAATTTAAAAATTAAAAAAAAACGTTTACAAGTGTTTTTGATATAGATGTACATAATAATACTTTGATAAGTATATTTTAACTTAAATCGGGATGGTATAATAAAATTGTGGGGTCTGCGTTCGCGCCTGGCCTCCATAGAATGGAAATAGGCACAAATTTAATAAAGATTTTTCATATCTATCTGCGTAAGTATACTTTGATAATTATGTTTCAGTTGTAAGAAATATGGTATAATAAAATTATGGGGTGTTCGTTCGCGCCTGACCTCCATAGAATAGAAATATGTCACAAAGTTTAACAAGGTTTTTTTTCATATAGATCCGCAGAATATTGTGATAATTGTTTCAGTGTGAACAGGTATAGTATAATAAATTATGGGGTCTATCTATTTTATTTTTACTTTCATCATATTTTGCTTTGGTTTTGATACTCACAAATTCAAAGCTATCTCTTTACAACCCTTCGTTTTCATAACCTATCATACTTTCATAAATCAGAGTCCATTTTCTGTAGGCTGTTGTCGAACCCAGTCAACGACGAGTACTTTTGCAAGTATATATATATATATATATATATATATATATATATATATATATATATATATATATATATATATACTTCCAAATCGATTTATCCAACAAGCAGCTGTTATGGAAATCTGTGATTATAAGGTTTACAAAATATTACTTGTAATATTCTACGTATTATCCCATATAAATAGGAATTGCTCAATAAACAGGATAGAGCAAATAAAACAAATTATAATGATTCCATGAAATTTAAAAAAACCTTTATTCAAATCAATGATTTTTTTTACCGCTATATCTATTTGCTAATATTTTCTCCTCTTAAGATATGGTAGGCATCGAAACCCCATAGGATAAGGAGATAACATTTCTGAAGTATTCTTTGTCTTACTTGGAATAATAAAAAATCCTTGATTTAAAGAAAGTTTTTTTTTAATTTCCTTGAATCACGCTATATATATATATATATATATATATATATATATATATATATATATATATATATATATAAACCGCAAAATTGGCAACACCGGTGTTCAGTATTAGTCTAAACCAACAATGTTGCCGGCGGAAGGGACGGAGTATTAACTGAAAACTCTTAACTTGAGATTTCTGTTTTCGTTTTGTTTTATGTTTTTGTTTTTGTTTTTTTGTTTATTTTTTTATTTTTTTATTTTTTTTACGGATGACTAAAACGGGAGCTTGCTATCGTTACAATAAAATACTTCTGTGGCGACTGAATCGCGAAGTGATACCCACGAACGCTAACAAGAATATAATTCTACCTAATACGCCTTATCTTTTTTTTTCACTTCCTAAAGCGAGTAAGTTGTCACGAGAACGTGTGGACTCAAAATGTTTCCCAACAATAAAAGACATTTAAAGTTTTAAAAGAAAGTAACACATCTATGTGAATATAGTAGGACTGTGTTAACTAATAAAACAGCCTATTAAACCTGGTTAACGGAATTAGTTTTACTCGAGAATTCTTCAGTCGCACACGCATGGAATAAACTCGAAAACATCTGCCTCACCTCAATCAACTCGTGCCTCTGCATAGGATAGAGTGGAAATGATTCAATGACTCGCATACAAGCTTTTTTATCTCGTGCTCACATTCATACACACAAGCGACAATGAGGCGATTGAGACGAATAACTCACAGTTAAACACGCACCAATAAGAGCAAGGAAAACCAACACACATACACAATGCCACGCTGCAAAATGCTCACATACATATTATTATAAATGACTTAGAATCACTTTTGTGTTCTTATCTCTTATAGAAAAATATTTTTTTATATAAAACTTTATTTAAAAACTCTGTTTTACGAAGCACAAAATAAAAAAAAAGTGTTTTTTTTTTAAGTATGACTTCAGTGCAATCAGCTAGAATCGAAATTAAAACACATATCTTTCAAGTCTTAGTCGTTAATGTTTGAGCTATTATCAGATGGATGAAAAATAATTTAAAATGGACTGATTTTAAAGTATGAATCTATATACTTGTGTCTGCGTACAAATATCACTTTTAGTCGACTTATGCCTTCCAAGTTCCAATGTTTTTCTACTTTTGACTACTTTTAGCAGCTATTTTAACCCGTTAAACCCCCCTCCCCCAAAAAAACGAACGATCTAAAAATAATGCAATCATTTAACCTGCTTCGTGCCGATGTACGATCTTGCCTCTCGTTGAGATGCACTTTTAAAAAAATATGGAGACAGACAGACAGATATAGCGAGGTTTATAAATTATTCGATGTTTGATAGAGCTTGATTTCACCTCCGAAAAGATTCACAGAAGGCACTCGTCTAGTTACAAACCCATTAGTGAACTTTGCTACTTCTGCTAATAAAAACAAACATAAGTTTCACAAATAAAGTTGTTTTTTTTCTCTGCTAGAAAATCTCATTTGCGTAATAAAATAGTAGGAAGCAGTATCGCAATCGGCTAGAACATAATCTCGGTTTTGTCTAATGGCGAATAACACTCGTGACATGAATAATTGCCGATGCGATGATGCAAACGTGGACATTTGTGTATAATGACTGTCTTAATGTCGGCAATGTGATAACACGGGCTGGGCAGATGTTAAAAGAATCTAAAAAAGACGCAATGTCTCGTTTATAATTGCACACTTAGATCTAATGAGGCATTTAAGTATTCGGTTAAGGCGGAGGTCGCAAGTTGTAAAATGAAACCAAGAATTACATAAGATAATCAGCAATTTATATAACGATATTAATGTTGTTCGTGATTACTTAACATATATATATATATATATGTGTGTGTGTGTGTGTGTGTGTGTGTGTGTGTGTGTGTGTGTGTGTATTAATCACTGACAACATTAATATCGTGATATAAATTGCTGATTACCTTATATAATTCTTGGTTTCATTTTACAACTTGCAACTGGCTCCGACTGTCGTTTGGGCGATTAGTTTTCGATCCTGGCTTTAGGTAGTTGCATGTCTAGCCGCACTGAGCAGTTGTGGCACAGCGACACAGTACTGTGTGTGGATGACTAAAATGCTCCCTGTCTTAGGTTGAGCATTTGGGAAGTAATATAGAAATTACCATTAGCGTATGTAGAGATGTTTTTTGTGTAAACAAATTGAGCTTAGGTACTTGGACAATGTCAAAACCTTGCTAATTCACTTCCCGCATAACAGCAGCCGTCTAGCCCGACTGTCGTTTGGTGGATCAGGTTTCGATCCTGTATTGAGGTAGTTGCTTGTTTAGCCGCATTGACGAACTGTGACACAGCGAAACAGTACTGTATGTGTATGAATATATATATATATATATATATATATATATATTCTAATAGAACATGTGAAAAGTTCAAAGGGGGGTCATTCATTTCTCTCTCTCTCTCTCTCTCTCTCTCTCTCTCTCTCTATATATATATATATATATATATATATATATATATATATATATATATATATATATATATAAAATGAACTGGTTTTGATCTTAATAGGATTAAAAATCAAGACATTTCGTGCAAATGTAATACGCACAAACTGCAGCGCAATATCTGAGGTGTGTTATAGGCCTATTACCTAACCACTTCCTCGATAATCGTAGATTCCTATATTTTATCTGCTGAGAGTTCACTACCAAAATCGGTTAAGATCAATGGAAGTGGTAAAATCTTTTCTCTCTAATAAATTCCTCCTTCGCCCGCCACAAGAGACAGCTACGAAGGAACACCGGTTTGGGTATTACTTACTTCGTAGTTGCTTAAAATATTGAAATAAAACGCACCATGGTATCAACTGAAGCGAAGGGTTATTTATTCCATTTATTTTTTCGCTTTATTTCGTTTTAGATTTGATTAAAAAAACTGGAATGGACTGGATGAAACGCACCATGGAGTTATGCAAATCGAAGGGTTATTTATGCCATTTTTTTTTTTATTTCACTTTTGGCTTTTCGTTGATTTATGCTTTTGGTTTTTTCGATTTCTTTTTTACAGAAGTTTTACGTTTGTTCGCTGGGTTTTTTCCGATTTTTTATTTTTATATTTAAACAGGGCGTTTGCTTCGCTAACCCTAACCCTAACCCTAACCCTTACACACGCACTTCCAAACAACTGGGCAACGGCGGGTACCCCCGCTAGTATGTAACATATTGATGTGCATTCTTTAGATGTTCAGTGTAAATAAAGACGACCTGGTATTATTGCAGCTTTTTTGTTAAAACTGCAAAACTATTTATCTAAGCTAGCACAAAATTCCGGCAAAGTCCGGTCGTAAAATACACTTAACTTCGATGTTTTAATTTTTGCAGATTTCTTATATATTATTATGAAGTTAATATTCTATCGATTTTTATATATTATAAAATTGCGATTTCAAAAATAAAAATATATATCCATATGACTTGGGTGCATTAGCTTGAATCGAAACGGAAATAAAAACTCATGAAAAGAAATATATGTATATTTATATATAACCTGAGTTCTTTCAGCTATAATCGAAACCAAAACTTATGAAAAATTATTTGGTAAAATTATTTATGACAAGTAATGGAAGTACGTAACAATTAAAAGACCCGGATGTAAGCGTAACACAATAAATAACACACACGCGATCGTATTAATATATGGATAGCTCTGTCTATAACACTTATCTTTCATATATATATATATATATATATATATATATATATATATATATATAATTATATTTTTTGGAAAAAGACGTGATTTGCACGTGATCTTTTAATGCATGTGTATGTTTCCAATTCCGCGGCTAAAACAGAAAAGCATCGTCTGAAGAGAACCTAGTATTGTTATCTAAAACGGTCCTTATTATAAGGCTTGAAACTTTCTATAAATAATATATATATATATATATACAGTAAGACCCCAGGATACGGTGACCCTAGAATACGTTTAGTAAAGTAAATTATAAATATTAAACAATTAATATTTATAAAATAATCTCAGCCAGATGAAAAAGCTCGATAAAACCAAATAGGAAATAGAGCTTATAATATGAGCAGACAGAAATATATATATATATATATATATATATATATATATATATATATATATATATATATATATATATTATAATATATAATATAATATATATTATAATATAAGCAATATATATATATTATGGTAAGAAATAATCTATATATCTATAAAAACGAAAGTATCTGTCTGTGTGTGTGTGTCTGTCTGCGTACATTTCCCTACACAATAACTCTGTCAATTTTCAGTGTACAGACTCGAAATTTGATATACAGGGTATTGAGATTTGGGAACATCTTTGCAATCCGTTTTCAGCCATAAATTTCGCTGTTAAGAGATCGAAGTTCAACGATTTGATCTTTGAGAACTCTACCAAAATCTTCCACTTTTCAAGGCCCGGAAACCACTCAGGGATAAGGGTTATTGCGTGTGCAGTAATCAATGGGATAATATCGTAGTGATCGTTAGTAATGGATATTTGATAAAGTGTCTTATTAAGGGGACGATTCATCAGGAATTTATTTATGTTGGACTTGAAGACATCCAAGTTGTAGTCAGGTGGGAAACAGGCAAACAGAAGAGAGTTCCACAAGCGCGCACGTCTAAGAAAAAAGCTTTGTTCATGGAATCTACATTTTCATTTAGGCACAGATAAAGAATGGGGAAAATTATTGACAGTGATTTCAGCTGGACAGGTGTTTTTCGTGAGAGATTGGCGAGGAGGGCCAGAGATTGAAGCTCAGACGAGTACTTGCCATGGAAATAACGATAAAACAAAAACAGGCTCACAACGTCTCTTCTTTGTGAGAGAGGTTGCAGGGAAGAGAAAAGGACACCGCCCCTCTAAGCAGCGAAGTCTATTTTGTAATCTGTCAAGGCAAGATATGATATTTTTAGCAGCTCCTGATCAGATGTGGCAGCAGTACTCTATCCTTGGACATACTTGGCTTTTATATAGATAGAGAATTGCATCAGCAGTGAGATATCTTCTGGGGCGGTAGAAGGATCCTACCATTTTTCCAGCGATCTTGGCAACAGAGTCGATGTACGTGTTCTATTTCAAGTGAGAAGTAAAGGTCAATCCCAGAAGCTTGTCAAAACATGGAGCCTCCTCAAGACGAGAGCCATCCATTTCAATTGATGCCAGATGGGGATCAGAGCGTTGATGTTGTAACGATAAGGGCTTGGTTTTAAATGCATCAAAAGTAACCAGCCACCTCTTCCCACACTGTATCATGCGCTAAAGACCAGAGGATGGAGAATCATTTGGGGTAAGTGATGTAATCCGTCACAAACTCACTTTTTCCATGGTTGGCTATCCTACTAAATTTGATAATTCTAGATAAAACGGTGTAAACGCGCATAAAGCTCCCCTTGTAAGTGACGACTCCCCCCCCCTCGAATGCTCACTTACTGTTGATACTGTTTATATGTTTTTTTCTCTCCGTCAGGTTGCTGAGAAAGTTCGCCAAAAAAAAACGAAGGGCTGTATATGATTTTCATTGATCTTACAAAGACTTTTGACATAGTAAACCGTGCAGCTCTCTGGAAGGCTTTTTAAAGGCTGGGGATACCTGACAACATGCTGAATTTAATCATGTATTTTTATGATGGAATAAAGCCATCTGTGGTTTCAAATGGAGAGTCTTCAGAACCTTTCAATGTGACGAATGGTTCCAAACAGAGTTGCGTAATGGCAGCTGTGCTGGTCGTTTTGTTCTTTTCAGTTATGCTGAAACATGATTTCGCTGATTTATATACAAGCGTAGAATTCAAATTCAGAACAAGTAGTGGTCTCCTTAACCAGCGAGGTTTTAAAGCTAAGACCCTCATTCGACAAACTTTCATTGGGGACATTTTGTTTGCAGATAACGCTGCACTTTGTGCAACCTCTCAGGATGAAGCGCAACTGCTTGGAGATAGGTTTTCCGCTGTTTGCAAGGTTTTTAATCTGACAATGAGCATCAAGAAAACGGAAGTGATTCACTAACTTCGCCTGACAGCAAAACAAGTTCAGGCCGTAAAGTGGTGGCCACTAGTACACAGGTTTCCGAGTGGATGGTAAAGATCTGAAATATATAAAAAGAAAACTTTACCTATTTTGGTAGTAAAATAAATTGGAATACTTCTCTTGATAATCAAATCATTAATCAAATTGCGGAAGCAGCTAGTGCTTTGGGGAAACTGCGCCATCGGTTATGGGATGATAGGGCGATTTGTTTAAGAACTAACGTACTTATGTATAAAACAGCTGCTCTAACGTCGCTGCTTTATGGATCGACATCATGGACAGTTTATCGTAATCACATCTAGAAGTTTGATGTCTTCTACAAAATCTGCTTAGAACAATTTGTGGTTTCAACCTAAGTCATCGGATGTTTTATGCGGATTTATACACACGCTGCGGTATTGACGAAATTGAAAGCTTTTTGGTGCAATTCCAGCTACGTTGGGCAGGGCATGTCTTGCGTATGGAAGACGAGCGGATACCAAAGCAAGTGATTTACATCGAGCTTATCGGTGAGCATCGGAACGTGGGTAGACCTTTGCTCTGCTTTAAGGACAAGTTGAAAAAGAATTTGACATGTGCAAATATTACTTTTCGTGATTTTGAACGAGTTGCTTCATACGAAATGAATGGTGAACTGCGTCTCAAAGGAGCATCAGGCAGTTCTCTGAAACTGAAATTAACTAACTGCACATAAGACGGGAAAGAACCAAAGCATCTGAAAGTATCGCGCAATTTTCATCCTTGCCTCCATTGTGGGCTTCTTTGCAGATCTCTTGTAGGACTCGGATGCCATTTACGATTGTGTAGCTGTAAGCATGCTACACCGAATAAAACATGTTTAAGTTGTTCTCGTGTGTCCTCATAAGACCTCATATGTTGGGAATCGACGGGATAGTCCATCATGAACAGGTTTTCTAGTTATAAGTGACCCTTTGAGGCCTCACAACCGTTGGTGAGAATGAGCGATGTAATCCGTCACAACTTCCCTTTTTCCAATGTTGGGTTATCCTGCTAGATTTGGTAATTTTGGTAATTCTACGTGAAACCGTGTACACGTGTATGGAACCTCACCTTGTAAGTTAACAACATGGTACTCCCATTTATTATACTCATTTCAGATCCTTGATACATCTTCTATCATTGTATGTGGTCAGTATAGTAAAACATATAGACGCTTAAATTAATTTGTATATATATATATATATATATATATATATATATATATATATGAGCAAACAGTTAATAAAACATGTTAAAAACACTATGAAATGAGTTTTAAAAAATATTTAATCTGAAAAGGAAACACTAGATAAAGGGATAGTCCTTAATCCGCGGGGTTTCGAAGAAATACTTTCCTTCTCATCAGAGAGTAGGAATTAGCAAAATGCGGGATCGGATTTTGCATGCAAAAGTATTTGATGAAACAACAAGTAAGTCAAAGATCTTACTTGGTAACAAAAAAAGTGAAGCAGAGGGAATATGGTGAAGAAAAAGGTGATTACACATGAATGGATAGTTTGGTGGAAGATAAATAATCCAGTGACGGTAACATCCAAATATATAACTTAATTTTACCTTTTTACTTAATTTTTCTATTATAAGCTCTATCTCCTATTTGGTTTCATGGAGCTTTTACATCTGGCTGAGATAACTTTATAAATAGTAATTCTTTAATATTTATAATATTATTTTATTTTACCATTTTGGATCATTTTGGTAAATTTAATTGTAATTTTTATTTTATATATATATATATATATATATATATATATATATATATATATATATATATATATATATATATATATATATATATATTAGTTATCATAGGGTTTTGCTGTTTCAAAGCTCATCAGTGCTGTTAGACAAGCAACTACTTCAAGCCAGGATCGAAACCCGTTCGCCCAAACGCCAGTCGGAGCTTCTAACCGGTGCGCTATACGGCTTCTACTATGCGGTCAGTGAATTAACAATGTTTTGACATTGTCCAAAGTACCTAAGCTCAATTTGCTTACACAAAGAGCATTGTTTTATACGGTAATGGCAATTTGTATATCACTTCCCAAATGCTCAGCCTAAGACAGGGAGCATTATTGGTGTTAACGCTGATTTGTTTTAATAGCTTGGAATCACTATGTATTTTTGTGTTTGTATTAATATGTTTTTTTTTATCTTGTAATAGAAATATATTTTTAGTGTTGACATTGAATTGTTTTTAGTACCTTATAAGGAAATATATTTTTTAGTTTTTACATTGAAATATTTTGCATATCTTGTAATAAAAATATGTTTTTTTTCTTTTGGCATTGAGATGTTTCTTAATGTTGTGAAATAGAAATATATTTCCAGTGTGGAACGATAAAATTGTCGCCTAAGAAAAAACATGATTCCATTTTCGTTTGAAAAAAAAAACGGTTTTCTTTTGTTCTTGCAAACCGTGTACAAGTTTGGCCAGATGTGTACAAATCCCAAGAGCGGCGGGAGTATCTATCATGTCTAAAGTTGACACAATGTTCAACCAGCAAGATCGGAGATGCGACACTGTAAGAATCATGCTCTCAAACGATCCCAGGTATGACAAAAGGACAATTGCCAGCACCCTCAAAATGCAAAGTAGAATTGCCACGATTAGCAAGGACAAGTGATGAAAACAAAATTTCCGGCCACGGTTACGGTTTTGGTGAGGTCACTTTTTTTTACATGGTAGTCACCACTTATAAAGGCCCGGAGGCCACTTGGGGATGAGGATTATTTTGTGTACAGTAATCTATGGGATAATATCGTAGTAAACGTTAGTAATGGAGATTTGATAAATTGTCTTACTTAAGAGGGCAGTTTTTCTGGAATTTGTTTATGTTGGACTTGAAGACATTCAAGCTGTAGTCAGGTGAGAAACAGACAAACGGAAAAGAGTTCCAGAGGCACATATCATACCACCTCATATCTTCGAAATCGGCTTGACAGTCAACATCAAAGTATACCTGGATGTGCAATCAAGTGGCCGCTGCCAGACCCTGAGTGTGGCAGCAGGAATCGCCGCCGGCCCACAAGTTCATAGAGACCCAAGCTTTGCTTCAGAATGATTGTTACGATTTTGTACCCTTCTCTAACTGCCACCTTCTCCTCTGAGCTGAGCCCGCTGAACTACTACTGAGACGCTGGAAACATCGCCACCACGACCTTCCACAACACCAAAACAAGCTTAATCCCCCCTTCATCCGCCGAGTATTCGCCGAGCCCTCGTCGATACTTGTGGAAAAGGTATGGTTCCAATTTCGAAATCGTACCAAACGGTGATTAACGCTGAAGGCAGTTAAGTTGAATAGATGTCAGCTCTATTACATAATCAAGTCACTTGAATTGATTTTTTCAATAAAAGTTTTAAAATAAAGCAGTAGTGTTGTTTTCTTGCAGAAACACTAAATTATCTGTTTAGTCTGGATTAGTCATTACATTGAAGTATATTTTTAATAGATTGCAATAAAAATAGTTTAAGTTTTGTACATTGAAATATATAATTGCTTGAAATAAATTATTTTTAAATTTTACATGTACATGTTTTAATGTCGAAAATATTTCTGGTTTTTACATTGAAAGGCGTTTACTGTCTTGTAATAATAAGTATTTTTGGTTTTTACATTGAAAGGCGTTTTACTGTCTTGTAATAAAATATGTTTTTAGTCTTAACATTAAAATATTTTTATGTCTTCTGAAAAATATTTTCTTAATTTTATATTGAAATGTTTTAATGTCTGAAATAAAATATATTTTAGTTTTTGCATTAGAATGTTTTTAATATATTGTAATAAAATATATTTTAGTTCTTACATTAAAATGTTTTTAATGTGTTCGAATTAAATATATTTTTAATTTTATATTAAAATATTTTTAATATCTTGTTAATAAACAGATAATTTAGTGTTTACATTAGAATAGTATTTTATAAACAAAAATATATTTTAATTTTATATTGAAATGTTTTAATGTTTGAAATAAAATATATTTTAGTTTTTGCATTAGAATTTTTTTTAATATATTGTAATAAAATATATTTTAGATCTTACATTGAAATGGTTTTAATGTTTTCTAATTAAATATTTTTTAATTTTATATTAAAATATTTTAATGTCTTGTTTTAAACAGATAATTTAGTGTTTACATTAGACGAGTAACTTGTAAACAAAAATATTTTTTTTTAATTTCATATTAGATGTCTTGTAATAAAATATACTTTTAGATTGCATATTAATTCTTTTGTGGTAGTTATCACTTATCAAGGCCCGGGGCCACTCGGGGATATGGGTTATTGCGTGTAAAGTAATCAATAGGACAATATGGTAGTAATCGCTAGTATTGGAGACCTGATAAAGTGTTTTACTTAAGGGGGCAGTTTCTCAGGAACTTGTTTATGTTGGACTTGAAGACATCCAAGTTTTAATCAGATAGGAACCAGGAAATCAGAAGAGAGTAGCACATGCGTTCACTTCTAAGAGAGAATCTTTGTTTATGGAATCTACGTTTGATTGGGCACTAATAAAGAGTGGGGAAAATTATTGACAGTTGTTTTAGCTAGACGGGTGTTTTTCTTGAAAAATTGGCGAGGGGGATAAGTGATTGGAGCTCAGACAAACACTTCCTATGGAAATAACGATAAGACAACAACAGGCTCGCCACGTCCCTTCTGTGGGAGAGAGGTTGCAGGGAAAAGAAAAGGGAATCCGCCACAAACAAATGTTTTTATATTTTGTAATAAAACCTATTTTTAGTTTTTTTGTTTTTGTTTTTTTTTTTTTTTTTACACAGTGATCACCACTTATCAAGGCCCGGAAGCAACTCATGGATCAGGGTTATTGCAAGTACATTACGTTAGTGTGGATATTTGATGAAGTGTTTACTTAAGGGGGCGGTTCATTAGGAATTTGTTAACATTGGACTTGAAGACATCCAAGTTGTAGTCCGGAGGGAAGCAGGCAGACGGAACAGAGTTCCACAGGCGTGCAGTTCTAAGAAAGAAGCTTTGTTCATGGAATCCACGTTTTGATTTAGGCACAGATATAGAGTAGGGAAATTTTTCACAGTGGATTCAGCTAGACGGGTGTTTTTCGTGAAAGATTGGCGAGGAGGGACCAGAGATTGGAGCTCAGACGAGCACCTGCCATGAAAATAACGATAAAACAAGGATAGGCTCGCAACGTCTCTTTTGTGGGAGAGAGGTTGCAGGGTAGAGAAAAGGGCATCCTCCATGGAAATGTTAAAATGTTTTATAATAAAATCTATTTTTGTTTTTACATTTAAATGTTTTTAATATCTTGCAATCAAATATATTTTTAGATTTCACATTGACATATTTAAGCTTTTAAATAAAATAAAGTTTTCATTTTTATATCGAAGTATTTCAATATTTTCCAATATATTATGTCCAAGATTTTGCGATAGAATGTTTTTAATGTCTTTTGATAAAGTATATTTTTAGCTTATTACATTGGAATATTTTCATGCCTCATAAAATATATTTTTAGTTTTATGAAAAATATATTTTAACTTGTGACATTGACATATTCTTAATGTCTTGTAATAAAATATCTTTAGCTTTTGCAATGAAATATTTTAACATCTTGTAATAAAGCATATTTTTAGTTTTTACATTGGAAGGTCTTTAATGTCTTGTAATAAAAATAGTTTTAGTTTTTACAGTCAAATGTTTAAACATCCCGTAATAAAATATGTTTTATGTTTTTACATGAAAATATTTTAATACCTCGTAATAATAAATATTTTTATCCTTAACATAAATTGTCTTGTTTTAATATGTTGTAATAAAAAGGTATTTTACGTAAATAAAACCTTAGTATCTTACGAAAATATATTTTTAGTTTTGACAATGAAATAAGATGTGTTGAATAACTTGTTATAAAATATATTTTAAAATTAAGATGAATATGTTTATAAAATCTTTTAAAAAAGAGTATACTTATATTTTGTACATTAAAATGTTTTTGTATAATGTAATAAAATATATATTTTAGATTTTAGATTGAAATATGTCTGTCTTGTAATAAAATATATTTTGCGATTATAAGATTTTACATGAAATGTTTTAGTGTTTTGTACTTATATTTATTTATTTTGTTTTAGTTCTCACATTTATAACAAAATGTAGCTTTATTTTTTACGTTTAAATGTGTTAATGTCTATAATATATTAATAGTTTTTGCCTTGAAATATTCTTATGTTTGTTACAAAATATGTTTTTTAGTTTTTATGTTAAAACGTTTTAATGTCTATAATGTTTTTTTTAGTTTTTACATTGAAATTATTTTCTGTTTGAAACAAAATATATTTTAGTTTTTACGTTTAAATGTTTTAATGTCAATAATATATTATTAGTTTTTGCCTTGAAATGTTTTTATGTTTGTTACAAAATGTTTTTAGTTTTTACGTTTAAATGTTTTAATGTCTATAATATATTATTAGTTTTTGCCTTGAAATGATTTTATGTTTGAAACAAAATATATTTTCGTTTTTACGCTTAAATGTTTTAATGTCTATAATATATTATTAGTTTTTGCCTTGAAATGATTTTATGTTTGTTACAAAATATGTTTTTAGTTTTTATGCTTAAACGTTTTAATCTATATTTTTGTTTTCCATTGAAATGATTTTAATTGTTTTTTTTAACAAAATATAATTTTGTCTTGTAAAAAATATTTATAGATGAAACATGAAATGTTTTAATGTTTTGTATTCAAATATATTTTTAGTTTTTACATTTATATGTTTTTAATATATTGTAATAAAAATAGTTTTAGTTTTCATATTGAAAGATTTTTAACATCTTGTAATAAAAATAGTTTTAGTTTTTATATTGAAAGATTTTTAATATCTTGTAATAAAAATAGTTTTAGTTTTTATATTGAAAGATCTTTAATATCTTGTAATAAAATATATTTTAAGGTTTTACATTGAAATGTTTATAATCTCTTGTAATAATATATACTTTTAATTTTTATATTTAAATATTTTAAATATTTTGTAATAAAATATATTTTAGTATTTATATTGAAATGTTTTTAAATATCTTGTAATAAAATATACTGTTAGTTTTTACATTGAAATCTTTTTGATATATTCTAATAAAATATATTTTATTTTTTACATTTAAATGTTTTACATATCTTGTAATAAAATATATTTTTGTATTTACATTGAAATGTTTTTAATATTTTGTAATAAAATATATTCTTAGTTTTTACATTGAAATCTTTTTAATATCTTGTATAATATGAAATAGCATAGTGTTTAATTATAAATGTTTTAATGTCTTGTAATTAAATATATTTTTAGTTTTTACATTGAAAGGTTTTTGTGTGTTGTAATAAAATATATTTTTAGTTTTCACATGAAAATATTTAAATATCTTATAATCAAAATGTTGTACTTTAAGATTGAAAGGTCTTGTTTTTATATCTTGTAATAAAAATATTTTTTATGCGGTGTTTTAAGTATAACTGAGTTTACATGTATTTCTCAGAAAAGAATACTTAATACTAAACTGGAAGCAAAGATACATTTTGTATAAGTTTATTTTACTTAACTTTATATTTAATATCGACGTGCCTTTAAAAAGTTTCCAGACATTTTTGTACAGCCATTTTGAATTGTCGTAGACTCTCGAGAATACAGTATGTTATTGCTATACATTTTATGAGATGGCTGATCAATTTTTATGATCCATGGTTCAAATTAACAGCTACAACAAGAATTGGATTAAAACTTATTAAAGCACTCAGATTGTTCAGGAACCTACCCGTGTGCCCGATAATGACGGCCAGTATGCGAGCCTACTAGACCTTTTTCTCACAACTTGCCCTGAACTATGTTCAGTTTCTGTTCTGTCGCCTCTTGGATCTTCCGACCACTCTGTTGTATCAATCAAGATAAAAATGAAATGTAATAAGTCCCCAGACGTACCTCTTCATCGTACAGTATATCGATACACTAAGGCTGACTGGGATAGCTTCCGTACATTTATATCTGATCTACCTCTGCATTCCATGTTTAAAAAGGATGTGTCCTCTATAGTATTAGACCTAACTGAATGGTTAATTGTAGGTATTGACCATTTCATACCCTCTAAAAAGTTTCAGCAAAAACCTAACAGCCAGCCATGGTTCTCTCCAGAATGTGCTGCTGCCATTGCGCACAGAAATCACTTTTTCCACTGCTTCAAACGTAATAGATGTATGGAAACTAAAGCCGTTTTCAGGACTGCCAGCAACCATTGTAAGAAAGTAATAAGGAACGCAAGAGTGTTGTATGCTCAATCTGTTAAGTCCAAAGTAGCTGAGCAGCGGCTTGGTTCCCACCAGTTTTGGCAAATAGCAAACAGAATCCTGAACAGAAGCGTGTGCTCCATCCCAACTATTATCAATGGACCTGAGGTAATCTCGTCAGCATCTGACAAAGCCAAACTCTTTGTCAAGAACTTTGCAGCTAATTCTACCCTTTGCGACCAAGACCGCCAACCCCCAATATTTCCTCCTGTATCAGAAAACACGCTATGTGATATACGTATATCTGTATGTGATGTTGCGAAGCTAATCAAAAACCTTGATTCGAGTAAAGCAACTGGCCCTGACGGTATTCCAATTATAGTACTCAAAAAACTTCAACCTGAATTAGCGCCCATACTTACAAAACTGTTTAAACGTTGTCTTAAGGAGAATAGTTTCCCATCTCCCTGGAAAACCTCATCAGTATGCCCTGTATTTAAGAATTCAGGTGATCGCTCATCCCCCTCTCAGTACAGGCCAATAAGTCTCCTGTGCGTCATGAGTAAGTTGCTAGAATCTGTGTTAAATACAGAAGTAATCAAACATCTCAACAAAAATAACCTTCTTAGTGACACTCAATATGGTTTCCGTTCTGCTAGATCTACAGCAGATGTCCTTACAGTTATATCGCATAGGATTAGCAAATCTCTCGACGGTGGCAATCTTTCTAGGGCAATTGCTCTTGACATATCTAAAGCCTTTGATAGGGTATGGCATAAAGGTTTACTTCATAAGATCGCTAGCTATGGTATAGCTGGAAAAGTCTTCTCAATTATTAAATCATTTCTTTCTGATAGGTTCATAAGAGTAGTAGTTGAGGGGCAAAAATCAGAAGCTCACAGTATTAATGCTGGTGTCCCTCAGGGATCCATCCTGGGCCCAACTCTTTTCCTGATCTACATTAATGATCTTCCAAATCATATCCTTACATCATTTGTAGACATTTATGCTGACGACACTACCATTTATGGTAGCACATCTAAGACAGTAAACGACCAAGTTCTCTCCAATTCTCTCTCCTCTGATCTTGAGCACGTAGTACAATGGGGAAAGGAGTGGCTGGTTACTTTTAATGCATCTAAAACCAAGCTTCTCTCTTTACATCATCAACATTCTAATTCACATTTGTCATCAATTGAAATGAATGGCTCTCGTCTTCAGGAGGCCTCAAGTTTTGACAAGCTTCTGGGCTTGACCATTACTCCTGATCTTAAATGGAACACGTATATCAAATCTGTTGCCAAGGCCGCTGGAAAAATGGTGGGATCTTTCTATCGATCCAGTAGATATCTCACTGCTGATGCTATTCTCTACCTATATAAGAGCCAGGTACGTCCAAGGATGGAATACTGTTGCCACATCTGGGCAGGAGCTGCTAGAAAGGACTTGTCCTGCCTTGATAGAGTTCAAAATAGACTTCGTAGCCTCGTAGGAGATGTCCTTTTCTCCTCCTTGCAACCTCTATCTCACAGAAGAGATGTTGCGAGTTTGTCTCTGATGTATCGTTATTTTCATGGAAAGTGTTCAACTGAGCTTCAATCTATGGTCCCCCCTCGCCAAACTTTCACAAGAAACACTCGTCTAGCTGTAAACACTATCAATAATTTCCCCCACTCTTTATCTGTGCCTAAACCTAAACATAGATTCCATGAACAAAGCTTCTTTCTTAGAACTGCACGCCTGTGGAATTGTCTTCCGTTTTCCTGCTTTCCGGCTGACTACAATATGGTTGTGTTCAAGTCTAAAGTAAATAAGTTCTTGATGAGCCGTTCCATATAAGTTATCAAATTTACCAAATTTTCATTACTAATGATTACTATATTGATCAATTTCTACTGTACACTCTTTAACCCTTATCCTTGAGTGGCCTCTGGGCCTTGATAATGTGGTGACGCCTTTGTAAAAAAAAAAAAAAAAAAAAAAAGCATGGTTTTCACGGCAGGTAAATTTCAAAAATGCAATCTGAACCTGAGGATACTTTTGAAGCACGATAGACAATAAAATCTTGCTTTAAAATTAGAAAATGCAACAAGAAACATAGTGAATACATTAAGCTGCTTCATGACTGTCTTGCATGCATCGAGCTTGAGTTTTCAGTGGCATAAGAGATTCAAGGAAGGCAGGAAGTCTGTGACGGATGACTAAAGTTGTGAGAAGAATAAAGAAGTAAAGAAGTCAGAAAACCAGAACATATTTGCCAAATTAAGAATTTCATGTATAAGAACCGCTATGTGTTTATAAGAAGTGCGCAGTTTGATATGAGTCTAGGCACTTTACACACAATTATTCGCGAGGAACTGAAGATGCAGAAGATGTGTGTGATTGCGCCAGTCCATATCTCTATACTTTTTATAGACTATTTGACCAAGATGGTCATCAAGACAGTTCGTCGCTCTTACTATAGACCAGACCTTGTTCTCTGTGTCTTTTACTTATTCCCTAAGGTCAACAAAAACCTTAGAAACAGCGTTATTACACAATTAAGGATATGAAAAAAGTTGTGACGCGAATCATTGACACAAGATAGCATCCATGTGGGCTTCCAGAAGTTGTTGGAACGGTACAACACGGACATTGCGCCGGAGAAGATTACCGTGAAAGATACAAGGGTTTCATGGGTGTACTATCAATAAAAGTGTCCATACGACAAAATCTGAAAAACTTATTGAATACGCCGCCTTTACTAAAAAATTCTATCACATAATTTAATGTTCTAACTTCTTCAAATAACTTTACAAAACAACGTCTTAAATACTGTGACCTATCTCTTCTATGCTAATTATGTTCATTGAAGCCAATTCGTATCCTCACTTATACGTAAGGGGCTTCGATTTGGGACGATGTTTAAGAGAGATTATTGAGATGCGGGTTACAATTCTGCATGTTAGTACGGTCAGGAAAGCAGTTAAAATGAACGGAATTCCAGCAATTTGAGGTAAAAAGCTATTATTATTAGGCTTTATAGCATCTGATGACCTCACCATTGAAGGGGTGGAATTTTGTTGCTAAACGGTTTTTTTTCGAGGGGTATGTACGTCGAGAGAAGTACAGGTGCGAGGGATTCATAAAAAAAAACATTACAAATTATATTTTTCGTTGTACATTTATCCATTAACGGTCAAGCAGTGCGTGCCAGGGAAACTTGATATCAATCTACCCACCCAACAGAAAAAGGGAACAATGGTTTCTTCGGAAGAGCCTTAAAAAGTCATTTTACTCTAGAGCACGAAATTTACAAGCAAACCTGACGGAAACCAAAAAATAAGTATCGTTCGAAAAGGTCATATAATTTTAACCGCGTTTATTATCACAGCTGGTTTGCACGGCTCGCAAGATAATGTTTATTTAGCAAAAATAAACAGTAAAGTAAAAACTATCATTCTACAAGCGACTATACACACACACACACATACACACACACACACACACATATATATATATATATATGTGTGTGTGTATAGTCGCTTGTGTGTGTATAGTCGCTTGTGTGTGTGTGTGTCTGTGTGTGTGCGTGTTAAGGCAGATATTGTTAAATAGCACGGAGGGTTTTGCTTAACAAATTTTTTGTAATTTTTCCATTTTTAGCATGATCATTCTTATATCTCGGTTGAATTTGTGTAGGAAGTTTCTGTATTCATTTTCGTCATTGTGTGTGTGTATGTGTGTGTGTTTTTTTTTGTTTTTTGCAAGTACTTTCAACTGATTTTCTTCAGTCGTCTTCATTTTTTATTACTGCTTCGTTAAAAATCTGGATGCTTTTATATGCTTCAGTTCAAATTACATTTAAATTACTTAAAATAGTGAAACGTCTCGTGTGTAAAGGAACGTGGCTAAATTTACAACGGCTTAAAAGTGGTTTAGTTGGTTGTTTTTGTTTTACGGCATATCAACCCTTTTCAGGTTATTTAATGCCGAATCCAGTGATTTTGAAGAACAACTTTTTAATAAAATATATTTGTTGTTTTCAAGTTGGTTTCTATTTAACCCATAATTGGAACGCTAACAGGTACTACCACTGCGGGTCAGAGTGGACCTGGGAGCAATGGCAATTAAGGAGTGGCTCCACAAGCTTGAGCCTCACCATTGGATATAGTTTAAGGTCATATCCAGGACCGAAAGTGTGATTTACAAATATATAATTCTGTGGCAAAATGTCTCCGATAAGTTTTAAAAATCGATTATCGAACAATTGGATTAAATAAGGAAGTTATTAACACTGTTAATGTATTGTATGATAAAATGTCTATCATTTATTCTTGACAGTATGCTAATATATTGTATAAAATGAGTAAATGTAATAACTGAATCCTGCTCTTAGGATGTGAGACTGTTTTCTTTAGAATTGGTACTTGCTTTGCACTGAAGAAATTACCTGATGTGCAAAACTAAAATCAATGAATTATTATATAATTATATTCCAATATTGGGGCCAAAACAATTGTACGGAGGTTGGTTGCAATAAGGGACTAATATTTTTAGCAGTGTCTGTCACTTATAACGTAATATTTTAAGAAATATTTATATGCTAATTTAAGTGCCCGGCGTTGCCCGGGTGTTTGGAGGTGTGTGTTGAGCAAAAAAAAAATGCTAGTAGACAGGCAAGCTCGAATCCGTATCGCGAAGGATGAAAAAAAAACGTAAAAAAAAGTGACGTCTTTGCCGTTGCGTCCATCGCCAAACCGGAAGTAGCGGAGGTTTAAATTAAGGCTAGTCAATCGATAAAAAGGAGATGACTTTCGAAAATATCGGTGAAAAAGGCGGTCTCTCCATGTAGAAAGGTGCCTAGTTGGGTGTGAAGGAATTAATGGTTTTAGCCAATTTTTCTTTTTAATGTTTTTAGCTAATCGAAGGGTCGCTTTTTTACCCGTATTTTTGAAAGTCATCCCTCTTTTCGGTTGACTAGCTTTAATTTAAACCTTTGCCACTTCTGGATTGGCGATGGAAGCAACAGCAAAGAAGTCACGTTTTTTTCGGGGGGGGGTACGTTCTTCTCTTCGCGGTGTGGATTTTAGCCTGCCTGCCTACTACCACTATTTTTTTTTTTTGCTCAACACGTACTTACGAACACCCAGGCAACTCCGGGTAACGCCGGGCACCCAGGCTAGTCTTCAAGAAAGAAAAGTTCCTAGAGAGTCAGTGTATGATAGTATTATAATCTTACATTTAATAATACATCTTTTTGGTTCCACGTTTATGAATTAAAAAAAAACTGTCGCTCTTCTCCCTTCCACTCTCTCTCTCTCTCTCTCTCTCTCTCTCTTTCTATCACACACTCTTACTCTCTTTCTTTTCCAATCTTGTTCATTTCCTACCTTACTCTGGTTCAATCTCTCACTCTCTAACATTAAAGTATAATTCTTATTGGATACAATTAATCGTAAGAATTTTCTTAACAGAGAATTGTGGGATTGTATTTCTACGGATGTTATAAGTCTCTTAATTGAGTAGCTTTTATAGAAGTAAACGCGGCATAGAAAACTCCACATTAAACTTACCAGCTAGTACATATATATATATATATATATATATATATATATATATATATATATATATATATATATAAATATATATACGATGCACTATATGGCCGGCGTAACGTAAAATATTTCCCTGTAAAAGTTCTTTTTTATCGATAAGAGAGAAAAATTATTTTTTACGATCGGATTCTTTCGATTTTCGAAAATGATTTGCTGAGATTTTATTATTTATCTTTTTCCGGTGTAACGTAAAATATCCCACTGTAAAAATGCTTCTTTTTTTATCTGTAAGAGAGTAAAAACTATTTTTAAGATCGGATTTTTTTTCGATTTTCGATACTTATCGGATGAATTTCCTATCTAAGAACATTGCCAGATATGTAAATCACTATTGCGTCAAATTTGGAAGAAAAAAAAAGGCTGACCTATGAGGAAGGAACTTTCACACACACACACACACGCACAGACACACACACACACACACACACACACACACACACATGAAATGACTTTATATAAGAGTGGAGATGTAGCTTTATATATATATATATATATATATATATATAAATATATATATATATATAAATATATATATATATATATATATATATATATATATATATATATATATATATATATATAAAGAGAGAGGGGGGAGAAAAGAAAGCGTGAGATAGGTGCGTATCTTGGGAGAGAAAAACGCATAAAATTAGCCTAATTGAAAACAATGCCGACATTAAACGAAAAGAACCATAATTGAATTCTTTCACTTCAAAGTCTCCATTCTCACACAACGTGTTTCCTGCGGTTGTGTTGGTGATGGTGGCGGTGGGGTGCGTAACGCTTCCAGTCTGCGACACTCTACAAACCAAAAATAACAGATACCCGACAGCAAGACATAAGCAGCTAGTATGACTTGGCCTGTTATCGCACGTGTGATATTTGCGTGGAAGCAGAGAACAGAAAATAAAATGAAATGCGACGTTTATCGAATCAAGCGGGGATATCGGAATATCAATACAAAAATATCATTTTGCCAAAAAAAAAAAAAAAAAAAAAAAAACTCTACACAGCTGAGAACTCATTTTATTTTTTTAGTTATTTATTATTTTATATTGTATTTTAACCTCTAAAAAGAATGATCCGGCCAAATTAGGCTTTCTGATTTTTTATTTGTATTCCAACTAGCAGAACTACAAGGAAGTTGTCCTGGCAAAGATGTTTCTATCCAAACTTCTATAACTCTATCTTTCTCTTTTTTACCCCTTCCTGTTTTCCCCTCTCCCTCCCACCCCTCTCGAGTTGAATGTACAGACACAGAGACGCACACACACACACACACACATCTCATTACTAGCGGGGATGGCCGCCATCGCCCAATCGTGAAATACACTTTTAAATTTATTTTAATTCATACAGATTCTCATTTATATTATACTAGCATGGATACCCAGCGTTGGCAGGGTCGCCATGCAGTTCGATTTGTACACACCTGCTATACTAAGAATGTTGAACAGTTTTTCATTATTATATTAACCTCCATCGTTCTTCCAACAAAAATTTCAAAAATAAAAGGATAAAAACACGAAAATGTAATCGCCCCCCTCTCAAATAAAAGAAGGACGTGACAACCTCTCCATCACATATTTCGGCAGAAGAAATACGAAGAGAAGCTATTCTCCAGATATGTAGCACCTTTTTATGACTATATACCAGTTTAAGCGAATTTCTTTAATGCTGCCTTGGTCTAGAAAGATGAGTCAAAGATATGTTGCAACGAAAACAAACTGTAAATAATTTAGTTTAAAAAATACCAAATTTGTATTATAAAAATGATGAGTTATGACTTCTTGTGTTATTAGAAGGAAATAATTAGCAGTTACGGTGTCAAAAAAATGTGAAGAAAACAACTGGTAAAAATATGTGAATGAACGTTTTTTTTTTGTTTTTTTTTTAAATAAAGAATCGTAGATGAATTGGATTGTTTGTTTATTTAAAAATAAAAAAAATCCTCTAGACCACAACGTTAATTGCGAAATCACATTGGAAATTATTTTGTTTAAACTAATTCCAACAATAATGCTTGAAAGTTTTTGTGAATTATTTTTAATTTTAATATCCGCCGAAAAACAAACAAAAACAAAAACAAGGTTGGCGCTCAGAGAAAATAACTCAAACCGGTTTATAACAAAATCGATGTCGGTAAAAATAAATTAAATTAAATATGCAATCAATCTAAAACAAATTTAAATAACAACGTTTTTTTTTTTTTGTTTTTTTTTTACATAGGCGTCACCACTTATCAAGGTCGATAGGCCACTCAAGGATAAGGGTTAAAGAGTGCAGAGTAGTCAAGAGGACAATATAGTAATCGATAGTAATGGAAGTTCGGTAAATTTGTTAACTTAACTGAAACGGCTCATCAGAAACTTGTTCACGTTGGACATGAAGACAGCCATATTATAGACAGCTGGAAAGCAGGAAAAGGGAAGACAATTCCACAGGCGTGCAGTTCTAAGAAAGAAGCTTTGATCATGGAATCTATGTTTAGGTTTAGGTACAGATAAAGAGTGGGGAAAATTATTGATAATGATTTCAGCTAGTCGAGTGTTTCTTGTGAAAGTTTGGCGAGGGGGGACCATAGATTGAAGCTCAGTCGAACACTTTCCATGAAAATAACGATACATCAGAGACAAACTCGCAACATCTCTTCTGTGAGATAGAGGTTGCAGCGAAGAGAAAAGGACATCTCCCACCAGGCCACGAAGTCTATTTTGAACCCTATCAAGGCAGGACAAGTCTTTTCTAGCAACTCCTGTCCATATGTGGCAACAGTATTCCATCCTTGGACGTATCTGGCTCTTATATAGATAGAGAATTGCATCAGCAGTGACATATCTACTGGATCGATAGAAGGATCCCACCATTTTTCCAGCGGTCTTGGCAACAGATTTGATGTACGTATTCCATTTAAGATCAGGAGTAAAAGTCAAGCCCAGAAGCCTGTCAAAACTTGAGGCCTCCCCAAGACGAGAGCCATTCATTTTAATTGATGCCAGATGGGGACCAGAACGTTGATGATGTAAAGATAGAAGCTTGGTTTTAGATGCATTAAAAGTAACCAGCCACTCCTTTCCCCATTGTACAACGTGATCAAGATCAGAGGAGAGAGAATCGGAGAGAACTTGGTCGTTTACTGTCTTAGATGTGCTTCCATAGATAGTAGTGTCGTCAGCAAAAATGTCTACGAATGATGTAAGGGTGTGATTTGGAAGATCATTAATGTAGATCAGGAAAAGAGTTGGGCCCAGGATGGACCGCTGAGGGTCTCCAGCAATTATAATGTGAGCTTCTGATTTTTGCCCATCAACTACTACTCTTATGAACCTATCAGAGAGAAATGATTTAATAATTGAGAAGACATTTCCAGCTATACCATAGCTGGAGATCTTGTGAAGTAAACCTTTATGTCATACCCTATCAAAGGCCGTTGATATGTCAAGAGCAATTGCCCTAGAAAAGTTGCCTCTGTCGATAGATTCGCTAATCCTATGAGATATAACTGTAAGCACATCTGCTGTAGATCTAGCAGAACGGAAACCATATTGTGTGTCACTAAGCAGGTTATTTTTGCTGAGATGGTTGATTACTTCTCTATTTAACACAGATTCCAGCAACTTACTAATGACGCACAGGAGACTTACTGGCCTGTACTGAGAGGGGGATGAACGATCACCTTAATTTTTAAATTACAGGGCATACTGATGAGATTTTCCAGGGTGATGGGAAGCAACTCTCATATAGACAACGTTTAAACAGTTTTGTAAGTATGAGTGCTAGTTCTGGTTGAAGTTTTTTGAGTACTATAATTGGAATACCGTCAGGGCTTTACTGGAATCGTTAAATATATATATTAAAAAAATTATAGTGCAATGTAGACTACATTGTATTGTGGGCTGTTACTGCGGAGAGGCATGTTAAGCTTACTTCCGGTGCACCGCGATGGGTCTCCAACAGGAGAAGGCAATCAATCGATTTGATTAAAAAATGTTTAAATTCAACAGCGCTTAGCGGTAGCCGAATGGATTAGGTCCTTGCTAATGAAGCCAGGAATGGCTTCTGTTGCCGGGTTCGAATCTATCGACTGGTATTAATCAATGCACTGATGATTTCCGACAGGGTTGAAACACTTGTGTCTGTAGGTATATAATAATTATATATATATATATATATACTAGCAAAATTCTCGACGTTGACTGGGTTCAAAAACAGCCTACAGAAAATGGACTCTGATTTATGAAAAATATGATAGGTTATGAAAAGGAAGGGTTGTAAAGAGATAGCTTCGAATTTGGGGGTATCAAAACCAAAGAAAATATAATGAAAGTAAAAATAAAATAGATAAACCCCATAATTTATTATACCATATCTGTTCATACTGAAACACTTATCTGTGGATCTATATTAAAAAAAACCTTGTTAAACTTTGTGACATAATTCCATTCCATGGGGGGTAAGGTGCGAACGAACACCCCATAATTTTATCATACCAAATTTCTTCAAACTGAAACATAAGTATCAAAGTATACTTACTCAGATAGATGTGAAAAGTCTTTATTAAAGTTTGTGCCCTTTCTATGGAGGCCAGGCGCGAACGCGGACACCCCAATTTTAATGAATCATCATTATACCAGATCAAACATACACATTCCTGTGTCTCGATACATCTTCTATCATTATATGGGATCAGTTTTCTATAATATTCAACCGTATAGGAGCCTATTCGTGACCAGACACACACACACACACACACACACACACACACAGATTCAGCTTTATATATATATACTAGCATGCGTGCCTGGCGTTGCTGGGCGTTGCCCGGGTATTTTGAGGTATATGTTAAGCAAAAAAAAAAGCAGTCCTTTTTTTTTAAACTTTGACCCCTATTATGACCCCTTATTATTTACTGTTTTGAGCTCAAATTAAGTTATTAAGTTAGATCCATGTCCAAGGAACCTATATCTAAAATTTTAAGTGTTTAGACCCAAAATTGTCGGAGGAGTTTGGTAGAGTTCTGAAAGGTCAAATCGTTGAACTTGTACCTCTTAATCGCCAAATTTCTGGCCAAAAACCGATCACATCGATTTTCCCAAATCACAGTACCCTGTATATCAAATTTTGAGTATATATATATATATATATATATATATATATATATATATATATATGTATCTATATATATATGTCAACTGATTTATGTCACGAACCTTGCTTTACAGTCTATCTATCGATCTATCTATTGCTTCGTCTATTTATCTATATATCTATCTCTCCCTATCTATCGCTCTATGTATAGGTAGAAGGCAAAACCACGGAGAAGATATTAAGTGGTCGCTCTGCTATATAAAAGCGTGATTCCATTTACGTGTAAGTGCGCATAAATATAATTACAAGAAGTCTTACATAGAGAAGACGTAGGTTTCAGTTAGGGTGAGCTTCAAGGCAGGGACAATCAAACGCACTTGCGCAGTGAAAAATTGACAATTAATAAATGTCGGTGAGAGTAGAACTGTAACGAAGGCCGTGCCTAGAAACACAAAGGAATATAAATGAAGTAGAACTTGCAAACTTACTAGACACTACTTTCGAACCTCTAAGGTTTCTATGTACAATAGGTTTTGTATGAGGATACATTTCAATACAAGTAAAATAACATTTGCGGTTCAAAACAGATCTCTGTATCGCTCACCTACGCTGGGGTTTTCGAGGAATGATTCATCTTCTCGAAGTGATATTACATCAGTTACCACACGGAGTTGGATATTCCACCAGACTAGACGAATTCTTGTCTTTGAATTCGGTAAAACCAAGAGATCTCAAGATAGATACACTGTTATATATTTAAACTAGCCTATACGCCCGGCGTTGCCCAGGTGTTTGGAGGTGTGGGGTGAGCAACAACAAAAAATGTGATAGTAGACATGCAGGCTCGAACCCGTACTGCAAAGGAGGAAAAGATCAGGGGGGGGAAAGTGGCCTCTTTGCTGTTGCGTCCAACACTAAACCGAAAGTGACAAATGGTTAAATTAAGGCTAGCCAATCGAAAAGAGAGGAGGACTTTCGAGAATATCGCCGAAAAAAAAGGTGTATACACACATACATACATTCAAACATACATACATACATACATTTAAACAGAAAGGTGAGATTTATGTTATAGAAGAAGATAGTCGATTTGGGAGAGGAAAATTATGTTATCAACTTCTTTACTTGAGAGGTAAGTGAGAACTTTGATGAACTGTTCAAGCATCCGTGTACTTAATATAGAGATCAAGTGTCAGCCGTAGAGTGTGGGGTTTGTTCCGAAGTAAAATTAAACAAGGGAAAGGGTGAAAAAAAGAGCGAGAAAAAATGTGAACTTGCGAACCTAATAAAATAATGATACGATTTTCCATCATTGGTAACCATAATTTATAGTAATCACTAGGGCTATGACAACAGCATATTATTTTAATTGTTTTTACTCTCGAGTATATATCCGATGAAGTTAGACACAGTTAATCAACCGAGAACCACAACACTCTATATAAAAGCATATAAGATATCAACGGATACACACTCGAGAGTAAAAAAAATGAAAAGAATATGCTGTTGTCCTAGCCTTAGTAATCCATATAACATAGCAGGGTTGATATTGCGTAAAATATAGAGGAAAAAAAAAGAAAGAACGGTTATAAATCTCAGCAATAAAAGAAAAAATAGAACGAAAATCTGACCCGTTATTTTTATTTTTTTTTTTTTAAGTATAAGTCTACTTCTCTTGTCAAAATGGTTTTAAACTTTCCGTTATTAAATTAGACTTCAATATAAGTCAAATAGTTATCAATCCAAGATCGTATATGTATATAAAATGAATAAAGGTTGACATCGGCTTCTTTCCAGATTTTTGTAATTGCATTTTCACTTTAAACAAAGCACAGTGCCACTTTGATGTAAAGGCCTACTACCTGAGGCATAAATTTTAGGGGTACTATCAGGGGAATTGAGCAGCAAGATGTGTGTTTGCATTACATTTTAACTTCTGGATGTCAGTACAATCGGGGAAAGAGGAACCCGGAAGGGAATTTCAAAGTCTTGCAGTCCTTGGGAAGAAACTATTAGAGTATAAGGTGTTCTTACTTCTAGGAGTTTCTACTGTGAAGGGGTGGGATTTTGCTGCTAGTCGAGTTTGTCGGGGTATTTACGTCGAGGTGGTACTAGGGTTTATAGATCGTCAGAGCATGTACCATTAAAATACTTGTAAAACAGGCGAACGAATGCAATGTTTCGGTGATGGGACAGTAGCTGAAGCTTAGCTGATAGTGCGGGACCTATCAGGTTGGCGACTCTCTTTTGAGCCCTGTCTAAGGGAGACAAGTAGCAGATGCACCAGCACAAATGTGGCAACAATACTCCATACATGGTTAAATTGTGGCCTTTTTAAAAGTACAGGATATTCTCATGCGTAAGTAGGTTTCTAGCCTTGTAAAGAGAAATAATCTTTTGTACTTATTTTGAAAGGACACCATCCACTCTTAAAAAATCCATCCCTAGTTTTTCCTTATTTTTGCTTCCACTTAGATTCAACTCCAATTTAGAGATTGGCCTGTTTATTTCCGGTTTGAACAAACTAGAAACCAGTTCGAACCTCCCAAGATTTTCTTAATAAAAAAGATATTTAGAAAGGGTTGGGAGGGGTTTACTAATCGTCTTTTTTTTCGTCTTTTTTTTTTTTTGACAACTTCTGACTGTAAATAAATAGTGGAGCAGATTGCTGAAACAATCTTTCACTTGATGATACAAGCACCAAATTGAAATTTGTCAGCTTTGCTTCTGTAGCCATCTTGAAAACTGGCAGCCATCTTGAATTTTCTGATGGCTAACGTTCTTGTCTTAAAATGCATGTTCTGTACGTCGTTGTGCCATTTTTTTACATAGGCATAATGACTTATCAAGGCCCAGAGACCACTCGAGGATGAGGGTTAAAGAGTGTACAGTAGTAAATTGGGCAACATAGTAATCGTTAGTAATGGAAATTCGGTAAATTTGTTAACTTAAGTGAAACGGCTCACAAGAACTTGTTTACATTGGACTTGAAAACAACCATATTGTAGTCAGCTGGTAAGCAGGTAAACGGAAGGCAATTCCACATGCGTGCAGTTCTAAGAAAGAAGCTTTGTTCATGGAATCTACGTTTAGGTTTAGGTACAGATAAAGAGTGGGGGGAATTATTGATAGTGTTTTCAGCTAGACGAGTGTTCCTTGTGAAAGTTTGGCGAGGGGGCATAGATTGAAGCTCAGTCGAATAATTTCCATGAACATCAGGATAAAGCATATACAAACTCTCTTCTGTGAGATAGAGGTTGCAGGGAGGAGAAAAGGACATCTCCTAAGTGAAACATTCATATGCAATATTGAGATAACATGCTCCACTAAAGCAGAGGATAAACATTCATGAAAAGTATATGGGGCGTGCAATAAGTAATGACCCTGACCCACTTCTAGTTGTCTGATCTAGCTGAACTTTTTCATGTGCAATGATTTATATCTCTACGAGTTATGTGGCAAATTACAGCCCTGAACTAATTGTGGTTTCTGTTTTACAGGTGTTTGAACTGCGTCAGGTATGAAATGGAGCCTGTTGAATGTCGAGCAGTGATCCGGATTTTGTATTTGAAAGAACGCATACCACAGGAGACTTTTGATGAAATGAAAGAAACTTATGGTACTAATGGCCCATCATATGAACTTGTAAAACGCTAGCATCGTGAATTCAAACATGGCCAGAAATCTGTGGAAACAGCTCCCAGACCTGGTCGCCCCCCTTCTGCCATTGATGAGGCATCTGTCCGTCAAGTTGAGGCTGCAATTTTAGAAGATCCGCGCATTAGTATTCGCCAAACAGCACAAGATGTAAAGATTAGTACAGGGTCTCTGAAAACTATCATTCATGGCCATTTGCATATGCATAAGGTGTTTGCCAGATGGATCCCCAGGTTGCTCATACCATTCCAGAAGCGAGAACGCGTCGAGTGCTCGAGGATGAATTTGAAGATGTGCCAAGAAGATGAGTCAAATTTTTCAGAAGATTGATTACACAGGATGAAACCTGGGTCCATCACTATGATCCAGAGACCAAAGCCCAGTCAATGCAGTGGAAGCACTTGGATTCACCACCTCCAAAGATGGCAAGGGTGCAGCTCTCCGATGGCAAGGTCATGTTCACAGTCTTCTGGCACCAGGACGGAGTAATGATGACAGATTTTCTCGCAAAGGGTACCACAATTACAGGAGCCGATTATGCTTCACTTTCGAGGAAATTAAGGGAAGCTATCAAAATCAAGAGGCGGGGCAAGATCAGCAAAGGTATCTTCCTCCTGCAGGACAACGCTACGGTCAATAACACGCATGTCGCCAGATCAGAAGCACGGACGTGTGGTTATGAAATCCTTCCCCATCCTCCCTACTCTCCTGCCCTTGCACCTTCTGACTTTCACCTCTTCTCAGCCATGAAGTTGTTTTTTAAAGGAAAGCGTGTCCCAGGTGATGCAGCCTTGATTTCTGAAGTCACGTCGTGGTTGGAGGACCAACCTGGGGTGTTCTAAAAAACGGTCCTCAGAGCTGGATCAAACGATAGGAGAAATGCATAACTCTGGGTGGTTCCTATGTCGAGAAAGACTTATAACCGTGCCAAGTTTCGTGGCTCTACTAATATGGGAAGTGGGTCAGGGACATTAGTTATTGCACGGCCCTCGTAAATCCTGATTTTAGAATAAAAAAAATTTGTTCAGAAATGTAACGACTATTCTGATGATACAACTCTCTATTTATATTTACAGTGTTTAACTTGTGAAACAGTGTATCTTTAATTAAATTCTGATAAATAAGAAAACAGAAAAGAATACTTTATTAGAGAAGAAGAGGTCATAGAAGTCTGCTAGAATGTTCTGTCTGTAACTAATGACGTATTCTAGTTCATATATTAATATGGCTAGCGTGCGTGTTATTTATTTATTTTGTGTGGCACGCTTACATCCGATTGACGCTCGTTTAATTGTTATGGACTTCAATTTCTTGCAATAAATAATTTAACAAAGAATTCTTCATGAGTTTTGGTTTCGCTTTTGTTTAATGTTGATGGCACTCAAGTCATCTACTTTTTTTATAAATAATTTTACTAAGAATTATTCATAAGTTTTAGTTTCGGTTTCGATTATAGCTGATGGCACTTAAGTCATCTATTTTTTATACACCCCGTGTCCGAATTATATGCAAATCGATATTTTTGTTTTAACTCCGATAGTCTTCAATGAAAATTCGTGAAACTTCGCACGTTATACGGTAAAAATAAACCATGCGCAGATATAAAATTTTAAGCTGATCTGCGCAATAGCGAGCAAACGGCAGCCATTTTGGTGACTTGCAGTTTTTGTCAGCGTGCCAACTTTATATGCAAGATGGAACGTAAAGGTGCTTTAAGTCAAATGTGTTCAAAGGCTCTATAATAAGATTTCCTCCTTAGAAATTGCCAAAGAATTACACCGTGATCATCTCACGATGAAAAAATATTGTACTAACCCTCAACTTTGCAACGAACGTTCTGACAAAGGAAAATTCGTAAGAAATCATATCTGTCACGTCAAACAATGAACAAGATCAAGAGAGAAGGTCGCCGTAAACCACTTGAAACTAGAAAATAAGTTTTTGAAAAAGCTGCCGTTCCTGATGTGCCCAAATCAACTCGTTGCCGTATCCTGAGAACGATTGCAAAATTTGGAAAGCCAGAGGTCCACCCTCAATTGAAGGATATCCACAAGAAAAAGAGGATGACGTGGGCAAGAGATCACATGAAGGTGAATTTTCAAACTGTTTTGTTCCTCGATGAGTGTCGAGCTACCCTTGATAGACCCGATGGGTGGAGGGGAGGATGGTACCATAATAGGGGTCTACGTCCCAAAAGGATGAGGCGTCAAGAAGGAAGCGGTGGTGTGATGTTCTGGAATTCAATCATTGGCAATGAGCTGGTACGACCATTCAGAGTCGCAGATGGAGTGAAAATTACCGCCAAACTCTACATTGACTTCATTAAGGAACACTTGGAACCCTGGCACAAGAAAAAGAGTTTCGCATTCCGGAAAAAAGATAGTATTCATGCATAATAGATGAAACAATATTAAACCATATACATTATTCTTACGTATAAGATTTAATTTTATTAATTCGCTAACAAGCCGCCTGACGTTCCCATGTCGTAAAATACGCTAAAATATGATATTTTAATTTATACAGATTTCATATTTATTATTATAGAGCAAAAGTTCTATTGATTATTTATTGTAACCAATATGTAATATTGATTTCCAAACTTAAATATTACTTGGATGCCATCAGCTAGAATCGAAACCAAAACATTTGGAACTGAAGTATTATTCTATTACCGCTTCAGACACAAACAGAAAGATATCAAAGCTTTAAGAATAAACCAACATTAACGTATAAATGTATATTTGAGCATGTGTAGGAAATACGTTTAAGCCGACTTACGTCTGCCAAATTCAAATTTTGTTTTCTAGGTTTACCTCTTTAATTTATGAGGTTAAAAACATATCGAATTAGTATCACATGCAAAAACGCTCTATGTAGTAAGTTACAAGTTTGAAAACCAAAAATTGACAGAGTCGTTTGGTAACGATCTTTACTCACACAGACAGATAGACAAACTCACTTGTGTGTATATATATATATATATATATATATATATATATATATATATATATATATATACTAGCAGGGGTGCCCGGCGTTGCTCGGGTGTTTGGAGGTGTATGCTGTGCAAAAAAAGCAAAAAAACAAAAAAATGGTTAATTTTTTAAAACTTTGACCCCTATTATGACCCCTTAAAATTTATAGTTTCGGGCTCAAATCACTTTATTAAGTTAGATCCAGGTTCAAGGAACCTATATCTAAAATTTCAAGTGTCTAGACCCAAAATTGTCGGAGAAGTTTGGTAGAGTTCTTAAAGGTCAAATCGTTGAAATTTGACCCCTTAACAGCCAAATTTCTGGCTGACACCGGTCACATCGATTTTCCCAAATCTCAGTACCCGGTATTTCAAATTTCGAGTCTATAGACTAAAAATTGGCAGAGTTATTGCGTAGGGAAATGTACACAGACATACAGACACACAGACAGACAGACAGACAGACAGACACGTTCACTTTTATAGATATATAGATAGATAGATGAAACAAGAAGAGTGGACAATTAAGTCACAAAAGAAAACTATATATATATATATATATATATATATATATATATATATATATATATATATATTACATGGAGGTCACCAGTTATCAAGGCCAGAAAGCAACTCGGAGATAAGGGTTATTGCGTGTACAGTAATCAATGGGATAGTAGCGAAGTAATCATCAGCATTTGAGATTCGACAAAGTGTCTTACTTAAGGGGGTAGTTTCTCAGGAAATTGTTTATGTTGGACTTGAAGGCATCCAAGTTGTAGTCAGGTGGGAAACAGGCAATCGGAAGAGAGTTCCACAGGCGAGCACTTCTAGGTAAGAAGCTCTGCTCATTGAATATATACCAAGGTATTTCGAAAATATATATTTTTTGCGACTTCTTTTTCCGCTCTTATTGTCTCGTATATAATCTCCATTAAAATTTGTTGAGCTTTATATTATCCCGATAAGTCTTCTCTTATAGAATTTAATTTACTCTCTTCTTCTAACTCCCAAGTTATATATATATATATATATATATATATATATATATATATATATATATATATATAGAGAGAGAGAGAGAGAGAGAGAGAGAGAGAGAGAATTCTGTATTTTTAATGTAATCTTCTGAGTGCGATTTTTGTTTTGAATACAATTTTTTCTTGATTTTCACTGATTTTATTTTGCGATATTTTTATATGTCTTTATTATTTGAAACTATTTTCTAATTTTTCTGTCAAATTCCGTCATTTGCTTCGTTTGATTTCAATAAGTGAAAAGGAAAATGGCGGACGACACATTAACACTTTTGTCGGCTGGGCGCCATTTTTTCTGGATTTTCTTAAAAAAAACAGCAAAAAATAAGAAAGGATAAAAAAAAGTTTGATTAAAAATAGTAGAAAATCAGAAAAGAAAGTGAAAATACAATGGGAAGGCGTAAAGAAGGAATAGCAGAATAAATAAAATGAAAGAAATCAGTAAATTACGTGAACTGTGAAATAAAATGGAGGAATAAAAATGGAATTAAACGATAACATTGGGAATAGCATCTAGTTATCAACAAAGAAAGTAACAAAAAAAGTCAGAACGGAAAACAAGCAATGTAGAAATATAAAAGTGAATTTAAAAAAGAGAAAGAAAAAATCGAAACGAAGATAAAAAGGAAATAAAGGCGAAAAAAAAACCCCAACGAAAACAATAATGAAGAAGAAAAAAAGAAAACTATTTAAAAAGGAATGAATAATTAACGAGACAAAAAAAGAATAGGAGGGAATGTGAAACAAATCCGATTAAAACATTTACAGCGAGAACTCGTCACAATGAAATTGTTAAAGTCGGTGGAAAAATTATTGGACCATTCTATCGATTGAGAAAGAGCCGGATATATCTAAACATAAGACGCTGCTATTTTTAATATGTGCGCCATGGATAAGTACAAAATCGGGTGTTCTCTTCTCTTTGCTAAAACCATTTCTCAAAGAGGACATTTTGCTAGTGTCTCTTTCCCTCTCTCTCTCTCTCTCTCTCTCTCTCTCTCTCTCACACACACACACACACACACACATCGTTATTTCCCAGAAAGTTGCTCCACTGACTTCAATTCTTTGGTTCATTCTCGTAAGATATTCACAGCAAGAACTCGTCTTCAACCATAAACAAAAGTCTTTCTTTCCTCCATGTACCTAACTTTAGGCGCAATTTTCACGGACTGGAATTTTTGTTAGGGTTTCCCACTTGTGGAACACACTGCGACGGTATTGCTTCCCTGCTGAGTACCACTTAAATCCAACCTCAGCAAATCCCTTTTATGGGCCCTCCTAAAACTAATCAAACTCGGTTTGTACAATTTACCATTGTTATTACACACAGAATGACCCTCATCTTCCGGGACCCTGTCGGTGGGGCATTAGAATACACCGACTGCCCCCCTGCAGAGAGTAAAAGTCCCTCAATGGGGGTCCTGGATATGACCTTAAACTATATCCAGTGGTGAGGCCCCAGCTTGTGGGCTTTGGGGAGTGTGGAGCCACCCTTTAATTACCATTGCCCCCAGGTCCACTCTGACCCGGAGTGGTAGTACCTGTTAGGGTCCCAACTATAGGTTAAATAGAAAATGACTTGAAAACAACAAATATATTCTATTAAAATTTTTTTCTTCAAAATCTTTGGATTCGGCATTAAATAACCCAAAAAGGGTTGATATGCCGTAAAACAAAAACAACCAAAATTAGTCTCACAATGCACACAGGTTTGTGGTGACAACCTGTCGGAAAGGTCGTGTTCTAAGATTTGCCCGGTGAATGTTTACCCAACCGACCAACCAGACAAGGCGGTAAAGATGTACGCCATCATAGATGAACAAAGCAACCGGTTCTTGGCACGCTCAGAATTCTTCGACACATTCAAGAGTGACGGACCGAGTTTCCCTTACTCCCTGAAAACCTTTGCCGGAGCAATACAGACCGCAGGAATAAGAGAAGTAGGCGTCCCAGTGTAATCATGGAAAAAGCAGCATCCCACTCCCCAGCCTGGTCGAGTGTGATGAAATACCTAATGATAGGTCCAGCATCCCAACCCTTGAGGCAGCGTTCCACCATCCACACCTTAAAAGGATAGTTCACCTCATCCTCACCATGGAGCCTAAAACTCCTATCATGCTCCTTCTCGGACGAGACATCTTAAGAATCCACAAGGTGCGTTAACAAATAAACGGCCCCCGCGATGTTCCGTGTGTCCAGAAATTAGACATGGGGTGGGTCATAGTAGGCAACGTCTGCTTAGGGAAGTGTCACCCTCCACCCATCATAAAGACATTGCATACCTATATATCCGAAAAGGGACGCCCTACCCTTTTTGAACCATGCCAAACAACCTTGAGGCTAGAGAAAGGTACAGCACCAGTGATAGATCATACTCTACCGAAATGAAAGGTAACCCATTTCAACAGACAAAGGACGATGAAAAGGTAGCGCCTTCTATTGAGGATGTCACCTTCCTCAACATCATGGAAAGGGGGGGGGCTGAAAAAGACAAAAACAAGAGTTGGATTGCTCCACTACCTTTCCGATCTCCCCGATGTCGTCTCCTCCATAATAAAAAAAAAACTAGCAGAAAGACAATTTTCTTCATTGAAGCGCAGCCTCGACAAGAAGCTTGAGACACAGCGTCACTTTTCATTCATGAAAAAGCTGTTTGAGAATGGTCATGCTAAGGCAGCTCATCCCCCACTTAGAAAGGGAGAGGAATGCTGGTACCTACCCATCCTTGATGTATATCATTCTAAAAAAAAAAAAAACTGGGAAAATCAGTTGTCTTCGACGCCAGCGCCAAATATGATGGGGCGTCTTTGAACGATGTGCTGTTGAGCGGAGCCGACCTCAACAGCACCCTGATCGGAGTCCTCACTGGCTTCTGCAAAGAAATTGTTGCCATCACTGCAGACATCGAACAGATATTTCACTGTTTCCTAGTGAAAGAAGAACATAGGAACTTCCAAAGATTCCTCTGGTACCGTGAAAATAACCCAACCCAAGGAATCGCCGAATACCGAATAAGAGTTCACGTCTTCGGCAACATCCCATCTCCAGCTGTAGCTGTCTATCGTCTCAGGCAAGCAGTCAGAAGAAATCAGCCTATGATCCGGGAGTTGAGCAATTAGTCAATCGGAATTTTTACATCGAAGTAACTCAATCGATGAACACATCCAGTTTTATTAACGCACTCAATCGTTTCTTTGCCATTCGCGGCCACTTTTATAGTGCTCAACCCGCTTGACTTTTTATTTACGAAGAGCGATATATACAAATATATATATATGTGTGTATATATATATATATATGTGTTACATTTTTCCCGCTTTAACTCTTCAGTTATTTACTCATCTATTTGCTTATATGTGTGTATATGTGTATATACATATATATGTATGTATATATGTAATTGTATGTATTCATGTATATGTATTATAAATATATATGCATGTGGATATGTATATATATATATATATATATATATATATGCATTTATCTTATCATTACTCACATTTCCTTTGATTCTTTTAATGATTCTTACTGATTATTTTATTCTAAAGTAATAACTTGTCTATTTCAGTTGACCCCTTTATTTGCTTTAAATTTGGCGCCACTTTAAAGTCACTCTGTCTGGGTAATTTTAACATTCTCTTTTCTATTCTAAAAATAACTCAACCACCATTCATTTTTTTCTTCATCTTTTCTCATTTTTTTAAAAAAATCAGCTTGTTTAAAAATCTCTCCATTTCTACGCACAATTTTAATAATATTATTTGACCTCATTCCCTTTTTTTTTCCTTGCACCAATTTGTTGAATTATTCCACGGAATTCTGCCTTTTAGATTACTTTGAACCATTACTTCCATTAATGCGATTCCTTTGGATTTTACCTGTAGAAATGTAAAATCAATCAACTTTTGGGGATTTTACCCTTCATCAAACAATCCATTCACGTTAAACAAACTTTTCCATCCCCTGTTCCCTCTGCTTCACTATTTTTTACCAAGTAAGATCTATGACTTACTTGTAGTTTCATTAAATACTTTTGCAAGCAAAATCCGATCCTGCATATTGCTAATCCCTACTTCTGATGAGAGAGAAAGTATTTCTTCGAAACTCCGCGGATTAAGGACTACTAACTTATTTTTTGCTCCCTTTTTAAAATTAAATATGTTTTTAACTCTTTTTCAAAGTGTTTTTAACATTTATTATTAACTAATTGTTCTTATATATATATATTTATATATATATATATGTGTGTGTGTGTGTGTGTGTGTGTGTGTGTGTGTGTGTGTGGCTGTGTGTCTGTGTGTATGTGTCTGTGTATATGTGCATATATATCTATGTGCATAGACATATATGTATATACATATATATATATATATATATATATATATATTCATCCTGAAATTTTAAATGTTTTTGTCGATAAGCTTTTCTCGTTTATCCCTGAATCGTGTCACGTACTCCACATAAAAAATGCAATTAAATTTCTTGAATTGTATCCACCAGGTTGTAATGAATACAGAAATTTTCAAACTTTTCTTGATTCCATCTTGGTGTTATACCCTGGAGAATTCGAATCACTTTAAGGCGAATTTCGAGAAAACGATCGGACATTTTTTTTTCTCGTATTATTTTTTTCAGGTTATTTTTTATTAGATTGCCATACATTGGATTTATTCAGGCTTTTTTCCCGAATGAAAGAAATTTCCTAGGCATTATTAAATTCACAAAGGTCCCCTAGTCACGTGTGCTCCTCACGCGAGTAAAATAGTATAATAATGTAATTGATTCAGCATCATTTCGTCCTTGACAGTGTGCAAAATTGTCTTCGGAAAGGTGGCCAATGACGTGTTCGCCTTCTTGCTTTCTTTTTTTTTCTTCTTTTTAATCAGTTTTAAACAAGGAGCACAGTGTAACTCTAAAGTAGAGGGCTACTATCGGGGACATAATTTCCAGGGGCATTATGAAGGGAGTTGGGTAGCAAGATGTTTGTTCACATTACACTTGAACTTCTGCATATCAGTATACAGTAGAATTTCGGAAGGGAGTTCCGAAGACTTGCAGTTCTGGGGAAGAAACTATTGGAGTAAAAGACTTTTTTACACCTAGGGATCTCTACTGTAAAGGGGTGGGACTTAGTTGCTTGTTGGGTTTGTCGGGGGTAGTCACGTCGAGGAGGTACAAGTGCTTGTAGTTCGTCAGAGCATTAACCATTAAAGTATTTGCAAAACCAGCAGAGGGATGCAACATTTCGTCGATGGGGCAGAGGCTGAAGCCTAGATGACAGTTCAGGACCTATCAGGTTGGCGACTCTCTTTTGAACCCTGTCTAGGTAGTGCGAAACAATTAGCAGATGCACCATCCCAACTGTGACAACAGTACTCCATACATGGGCGAATGGTAGCCTTATAGAGGTACAGGATGTATTCAGGCGTAAGTAATTTTCTAGCACGGTAGAGAGAGCCCACCTTCTTTGCAGCAACCATGGCAATGCTCTCAATGTATCTATTCCAGTTCATGTTCTCTGTAAACGTTAGGCCGAGGAGTTTAAAAGAAGTACTTTCAGACAATGTGGTCTTGGCCATTGCAATTTTTAGTAGGGAAGATTTTTTGTACTTATTGAAGGAAACAAGCTTGTCTTGACAGTATTGAACGTTACCATCCATTTTTGTCCCCCATTCCACTACAGATTTGAGGTCTAGTGTTTCTGCCATGCCCTTAGATATGTGTTCATTTCTTTTCCTCTCATGCCTGTTATAGAGAGTGGTGTCATCAGCAAATATACCCATCTCCGAAACAATTTTATCAGGGAGATAATTTATGAATATCAGGAATAATAAAAGTCAAAGCATAGACCCCTGGGGCACTCCCGCATTTATATCATATTGTTTCGATGTACGACCGTCAAGGACAACTTGGATTTTTCTCTTACTTTAGAGGGATGTAATTACATTATGTATTCTTCCAGTGATATCATATGATCTAATTTTCCTTAGAAGACCATCGTCAAAAGCTTAGATATATCAAGGGCTACCGCTCTACCTTCCCCTGTTTTGTCCAGTGAACGGTATATACGTTCAGTGACTACAGTTAAGATATCTGCTGTTGAACGGCCTTGCCTAAATCCATATTGTTTGTCGGTCAGGAGTTTAGCAGCTGTTAGGTATTGGACTAGGGCTTAATTTACTAAGGACTCAAATATTTTGGCGAAAAGCGGGAGGAGGCTAATGGGGCAATAATTTAGTGGGTTAGTTCTTTCACCAGGATTCTTGAAGACTGGTAGCACAGAAGCGGTTCTCCAGCAGTCGGGAAAGAAAGATTCGTTAAGGTATTTATTGTAAAGTTTGGAGCGAACTGGAGCAACCTCAGTAGAGCATTTTTTTTAAATAGAACAGCCGGGATGAGATCTGGTCCACATACTTTTGAGGTGTCCAGGTTTTGTTTTGTTTTTTGTCCTTACAGAAAAAACGTTGCGGGACTGTCTCTGTCCTTATTGTGATTGGCATGGTATTACAAGACAGCGCTTATATATATTCTACCACTCTGTAAAACGTTCCCAGGAAATACTAGCAGCAACAACCGTGAAAAATTCCCCGAACTCTCTATATATGCCTAAAACTAAATAAAAATACCTTGAACATAGTGTTCTTCACTAAAACTGCCTGTCCGTGGAACACAATATTGTGGGGATGCTTTCTTTCTTACTATAACATGGCCGTCTTCAAACATAATTTAAATAAATTCCTATTGAACAGTCTTCTTAGATGATCTAGCTCCATCCTATATCCACCATAACTGATCTTCTTGTCTCATAATCTATCCAATACTTAACTTTTTTTATCGAGTTATCACCTGGTTTTGTTAAGTAGTAACTTCTCGTGTAAAAAAAAAAAAAGCCCTGTCATTGATTCATCGGGATTGAACATTCTTTGCGGCTGTTCCCGAGGATCCGTCAAAAAGGATCAAGGATGACCCAGGTATGTTTCCCCGATCCAGATGTTACAACCCTTTTGTTACATGTCCGTTATTAAAATGTATCTGTATTCATATTTTTATACACTTAGACGATACATGGGTTAGACACACGTATGTAATATATACACCCTTCCATGTCATAAGACCCCCCTCAGATACACGCAATTGCACTTTACGGGACGGGTAGACTCTTTAAACGGTCCCTCGTTTGGAATTTATGGCATAGCGAGTGAATATCTAGCATCCGGTACGATTACCTATTCCCAGCTAGAAGGAAATGATAAATTAAAAAGTTTGCTTCTTACATTAGGGTTTTTTTTTTTTAATTTTATTTATTACATTTTCACCCCAAACAAGGCACATTGCCACTTTGGTGCAGGGGCTACTATCAGGGGCAGCAACTACTGGGGCACTATGTTGGGATTTCGGCAGCAAGATGTCGGTTCACATTACACTTGAACTTCTGCATGTCAGTACAGTTAGGGAAGCAGGAACATGGAATGGAATTCCAGAGTCTAGCGGTTCTGGGGAAGAAACTACTGGAGTAGAAAGATCTTTTACATCTAGGGATCTCTACTGTGTAGGGGTGGGATTTAGCTGCCTGTCGGGTTTGTCGAGGGTGTCTACGTCATGGGGGCACAAGTGATTGCAGTTCGTCAGAGCGTTCACCATTAAAATACTTGTAGAACAGGCAGAGGGATGCAACGTTTCGTCGATGGGACAGAGGCTGAAGCTTAGATGCCAGTTCAGGGCCTATCAGATTGGCGACTCTCTTTTGCACCTTGTCTAGGAGCGAGAGACTAGTAGCAGATTCACGAGCCCAAATGTGACAGCAATTCTCAATACATGGGCGACTGGTGGCCTTATAGAGGTACAGGATACTTTCAGGTGTCAGTAGTTTTCTAGCCCGGTAGAGAGAGCCTACCTTTTTCGCAGCGGCCCTGGCAATTTTTTCAATATAATTGTTCCAACTCATGTTTCCTGTGAACGTTAGGTCAAGCAGTTTCAAAGATGTACTCTGATACAGGGAGTCACTGGCCATTGCTATTGGTGGCAGAGAAGGTTTCTTGTAATTATTGAAGGAAACCAGTTTAGTCTTGGCAGCATTGAATGTGACCATCCATGTATGTTCCCATTCCACTACAGATTGAAGGTCATCCTCTAGTTGTTTTATGCCTTATCTGGAGCAAATTCTGTTAAAATAAATATCTTCATTGAGTCTGTGGCAGCGTGACATGAGACTAGAAACAGAGAAATAAGAGAAAAATAATAGGTGAATGTAGTTTGCTTGAAGCATTGTTTAATGTATACCCAGTAGTGATAGGACGATTTCAAATATTTTTCCCGGTTTCGATACAATTACCGATTCTGTGCTAAATTCCCGATTCCGATACAATTACCGATTTCCGATTGCGATTCTTTATAAATCTCTAATTATTTAACTATAAGCTTTACTGGTAATTTAAAATCAATAAATATTTATTATTTTATCATTATTACGAGCAATGGAAAAGTTTGGTTTAAACAAAATCAAATAAAAAAGACAATTAAAAGAATCGTTTTTGGCATTGGAAAATAGGCATTAATTCTTCTGATTCCGATACCCCCAAATCTTCTAATTTTTCCGATTTCCGATTCCTATTGATCGTCCCAACACTAGTATATAGTAAGAAATTTAAGTTTATAGAATGCAAAACAATGCAAATGGTTAGATGGATAGAATCAAACTGACACAACGTAACCTACCACGTTAGATTCATTACAATTTATCCTCGTGCCTTCGGGTCTTTATAAGTGGTGACTCTCTTGTAAAGAAAATGTAAGACAGCTTCCCACTCTAGTATTTTAGGCTTGTGGAACTTTCTTCTTGCTGATTTTTTCTCCTAACTATAGTTTTAATCTTAAGACATCTATTTTTTTTTTTTTTTTTGTGAAAATTATATTCCCGTCCTTGGTAGCTCATACATTAAGTAGCTTCCTGTCTTGACGGAAAAATTTCCATGAAAATAAATATTTACAACGAGCGAATGGCAGCGTGATATGAAACCAGATACGGATAAATGAAAAAGAAAAGATAGCCAACCGAAGATTTTTTTTTTAAGGCAAGACAAGATTAGTAAATATCCCGCATGCAATTAGGTAAGTAAATAGGCCTTTATTTACATAAGGATTCTTCGACTTCGGTGTTTAATCATGCTTCCGTTCGAATGTTTGACGAAGGGTCGTGGATTAGTGTAGGGAGTCGGATGGACACCCAGTGTTTGATATGACATCTCTGAATTCGAATCAAGCGGCGAGGTAGCAGGGTACTGTGACGAAGTTAGCTCCTCTGAGTCGATCCATTCTCCTCTACCATGTCGAATACAAGCTGGAGGCATCGGGATATGAACCGTGAATTGGCGTTCCTTAATTGCTATTGGCGCCGAACCGTCGCGACAAAACTAGGCGGAAGCCGTTCACGTATTGACAGAACAAAATTGGCTGAGTCAAGGGAAGAAGTAGCGTTGGCTTCGAAAGACTACGAAGGGCGAGTAGCTTTTATTATACTTCTCTATACTAGTTGGACTCTCTTTGATTTCTTTATTGAACTTAACCGTTTTCAAAGGTGCTGTCTTAGTTTTCGCATGTTCAATACGCATGAGATACACCACTTGTGAGGCGTAAAGGTCTATTGAGAATCATGGGTCAGACTGACAGGCACATCCTAAACTGGGGGGTTCGTTAGCTAGATGCTTGTTCATATTAAATTTACATTTCGGCGTGGGCAGTCGGGAAAATAAGGGGCAAAGAGGGAATTCACAAAGCAAGAAGTTAAAAAAAAACGGGTCTGCATTACTGTACACATAGATTCGAAAAAGTTGTCAAAAAACAAATATATAACAAATAAATGTTATCAAAGGCAAGATAAGTTACTTTTCTGCCAAACTGGATATATTTTTTTTGTTTTTATTCAATGTAACATATTTATTCAGCTCGAAAAACATACAGTGTTTACCGATGTATTCGAAAATTCAAGATGGCGTCTCACACCCTCTTTAACACCGTAAGTATGGAAAAAGGTGTTATAAATAAAAAAAACTATTCAAAATACTATTAAATACCCGCCGAATATATGTCAACCTATGTCACGGTAACATATATTGAGCGAGTTTTTAACAGTATTTTATCCGGTTTTTTTATTTATAGCATCTTTTCCATCACTTACCGTGTTAAAGAGAGAATCAGACGCCATCTTGAATGTTCCAATACATCGGTAAACACTGTATGTTTTTCGAGCTGAATAAATATGTTACATTGAATAAAAACACAACAAATATATCCAGTTTGGTAGAAAAGTAATTTGATCCATCTCGTCTCTGTTGTAAATTTTAAATGATTTTTCTCTCGGCCAGCATCTTTTATCGCGGTTACCCCTTAATTTTGTATTCATGTGTGTGTGGTGGGAGGGTTTCTATTTAAACACTTTGATCCCGACCCGAAGGCCAAGAAGAATAGAAAAAAGGCAAGCCTCTTTTCTATTTATTTTAATGCAACATTGACAGCTTTGTAGACAGCGAGAGTTAGTGAACCCTGCCTACATGTGAGAGATTAGTGATTGTGGGCCAGTCCATATATGGCAACAATACGAGGAGGAATAGCGGCTATGTAAAGATATGGAATACTAGCGGGCGGGAAAGGCTAGTTTCTAGCCAAGTAAAGAGCGCCCTATACCTTTGCAGCAGACTTGGCAATATATTCTTTATATTTCTTCTCTTGCCTGTAAGGCCAAGGAGTTTGAATATAAAACTTTCGGGGAGAGTGCAAGGAAATCCATGGAAATCGATAGTTGGGAGGCTTTAAACTGATCAAGGCAGCCAAACACTATGCCGTTAACCACTTCACCATCGTCACCTCCCAATATTTCATTATTTTTCTCCATCAGTATTCCTTCTATCTCTTTTTCATATAATTTACTTTATTTTGTTTTTCGTTCATTCTTTGTTTTGTTTTTTTTTTTGTTTGTTTGTTCCGTTATTTATCTTCGTCTAGCCATAACAACCCTCTCCCTTGTCACTTTCTGTCGTCTTTAATCTCAGATATGAAATATTTAAAAAATCCTGTCAAAAATTGAAAAAACAAAACAGACAAACTTCCCGTCAAATCTGCTTTGCACATATTTCATAGCATTCAAAGAAATTTCGTTTGAGCTTTTGAAGCGTGGAATAAAACGGCACCAAAGCGAAAGGGAATTCCAGATAATAGACATTTTTGACAAAGTATAACCGACGTATAGCAGACGGATCCGTTTTTTAGAAATACTCCATTTCGTTTCATAAGTCGGCATGCGTGCACATGCGCAGACGTGTCTGTGCGACGATCACGTCACGCAGAAAATATAACTGAAAATTATTTGGTTTTCTTGAAACGAACATCTTGCTTAAAATCAGTCGAAAACGCGCTAGTTTGAAAGCTGCGTTAATCCTTGTTATTGTACCTATTTACTATGCCTCCCCACGGGACAGAGTTAGACACCAGGGTCGTTTTTTAACGTGGAGAAAAGGTACAAAAATAAAAATTGTCTCAGTCGTGAAGGACTGCTCCTCGACCGAAAGAGAACAAGAAATGAAAGTGCAGCATCCGAAGAACAGATACTACACTTTGATCTTAGCCAATTGTAGCGAAAGTCGAAAATTGAAACGTTGAATTTTAAGTTAAAACAAACGTATCTATTGAATTGTCACGTCACAATTACGTGCATATCCAAAAAGTACGAAAAACGATAAGATAGAAAATTAATTATTAAATAGAATGGTGTGCGAACAAATTAGCAATTTAAACTTACAAAATAACTAAAAAGCGCGAGGTTGTGTTACTATATATATATATATATATATATATATATATATATATATATAGATTCGAAAAATGATCCAAAAAGAAATTATTAAAAAAAATGTTATCAAAGACAGGATGAGTTACTTTTCTACTTATCTGCAAAAGTTTTTGGTGATTTTACTCACTTTAAAACGTGTACTCGGTTCGAAAATAATAGAGTTTTCATTGGTATATTTGAAGAAGCAAAAAGGCGGTGTGCTCGTTGTTGAATACGGTAAGTTAGGGAAAATGAGTTAAAACTAAATATTTACACAAAATACTGCTAGAAACTCACTTAATATATATTACCGTGACATAAGCGGACGTATTATCGGACAGTAAACAGAAACGGAATTCAAGCAAATTGAGATAAGAAACAATTAGTGTTGAAGGGGATCTCGACACTGAAGGGGTGGAATTTTGTTATTAAATTGTTTTGTTGAAGGGTGTGTACGTCAAGGGGGTACAGGTAAGATTAATCCATCAGAGCACATTCCATAATACGTTATATTTTTCGTTGTGCGTTTATCCATTAACGGTCAAGCAGTGCGTGCCAGGGAAATGTGATATCAATCCACACACCCAACAGAAAAAGGGAACAATGGTTTCTTCGAAAGAGCCTTAAAAAGTCATCTCACTCTACAGCAGGAAATTTACAAAGCAAACCTGATCGATCCAAAAAAATAAGTATTTTTCGAAAAGGTCATCAAATTTTAACAGCGTGTATTATCACAGCTGATTTACACGGCTCGCAAGATAATGTTTATTTAGCAAAAATAAACAGTTGAGTAAAAACTATTTCTCTACAACCGACTACACACACGCGCGCACACACACGCGTATACACACAGAGATAATATATATACATATATATACATATATATATACATACATATATACATATATATACATACATATATACATATATATACATACATATATATACATATATATATACATATATATACATATATATACATATATATACATATATATTTGTATATATATACATATATATATACATATATATACATATGCATACATATATATACATATACATATATATATATATATACATATATATGTATATGTATATGTATATACACTTGTGCCCGATATTATTCATACCCCCCCCCTTGAAAATTGAGTTTATTAGGTGTAACTTTGTAAGAATTTATTGTTTACGTCCATATTGATACATATTCTTAATAAACCTCTTCTGATCATTTTCGTCATTTTAAAATCTCGGGATACTTGTAATAAAAGAAATATACAGCTATTTATAAAATCTGCAATGTTCAAAAATAATCATACCCCCTTATTTTTTCAGTATTAATTGAGTTTCTGACTGTTTGTTTCCTATTTGATTCTTATTTTGAATGCTTTTATACAACCTTTGATTAATTTCATTTCGTTTTTTGCATTTTCAGAAATTAAAATGATATCAACTGAAAACCAATAAAAGAATAAAAATTATTAGAATGGGGAAGAAAAAAGAGCTTAGTAATGATCTTAGGACTAAAATTGTGAATTCACATAAGGATGGTTTAGGTTACAAGTCAATTTCCAAGAAATTTGAGGTCCCTACAGCAACAGTACAGAGCATCATCAAAAAATTCCAGAGCCACCACACAACAAACAACTTGATTGGTAGAGGAAGGAAAAGGAAACTGTCTGCTAGAGCCACCAGGAATATTGTAAGAAGTGTTAATGCAAATCCAACCACCACTACTAAGGACATTTTAGAAAATCTGGAGTCTTCTGGCATAAAAATATCAAGGCAAACATTGCAAAGGACTCTGCATGAAAATGGTCTGAAAGGAAGAAGACCAAGAAGGACTCCATTGCACACCGGAAAACACCTTGCAGCACGTCTAAAGTTTGCTAGGACCCATGTGAATTCTCCAGAGCCGTTTTCTCAAGTATTTTGTGGACTGACGAAACAAAAATTGAATTGTTTGGCCATATGGATGCTTCTTACGTTTGGAGGAAGAAAGGAGAAGCTTACAACCCAAAGAACACCATACCCACGGTGAAACATGGTGGTGGTAGCCTAATGTTTTGGGGCTCCTTTTCGGCTAGTGGTCCAGGTAGTTTGGTCAAGATAGATGGAACCATGAAGAAGGAGCAATATTTGGAGATACTCCAGAAAAACATTAGACAGGATGCGGAGAAGCTCCATTTAGGACCAAACTAGGTCCTTCAACAGGATAATGATCCAAAACATACTGCCAAAATAGTCAAGAAATGGTTTGAGGATAATCAAATTAATGTTTTGGAATGGCCTAGCCAGAGTCCCGACCTGAACCCTATCGAAAACCTCTGGCACATATTGAAAACTGAGGTTAAAAAGCGGAAACCTAGAAATTTGAGGGATTTGGAGAACTGCATTGAAGAATGGTCAAAAATCAGTATTGATGCTTGTAAAAACCTTGTGGATAAATATCCAAAACGGTTACAGGTAGTTATTAAGAATAAAGGACATGCTATTGACTATTAGTAAGAGAGGTATGAATAATTTTGAACTAGTGCCATTATTGTTTTTCTTTGTATAATGTTTCAAACTTGCATAATTTATTTATTTATTGAGTTTAAATTAAATGCTTATGCTTGATTTATTGTTTGAAATCCCTTTAATATTGTCTACCTTCTGGTTTGAGCAATATTCTTATAGAAATCTCAAAGATCCGAGGGGTATGAATAATATCGGGCACAAGTGTATATACTTTTATTTCTATTCAAGGAAAAATTTTTCAATGCCAATGCACTGTTATGGTAATGTTTTGGTCAATTATTTATAAATAACAATTGACCTCGTCATGCGACGCAAATCGAACTTTGAAATAATCTAATTCTTAAATGAAAACAGAAAAACGAAATACATTATAAATTAAAAAGTCACTTATTTACCTATTAGAAAACAAATAAGAATAGAACAAAGGGAAAACGAAAAAAAAACAACACTTTAAATTCATAATATATATATATATATATATATATATACATATATATATATATGCGCATATATATATACATATATATGTATGTATATATATATATATATATATATATATATATATATTAACGAAATCTACAGTAGCTTTTTAAAAAAATAAATACCCGTGTGTGTGAGTGCGTGTAGGTGGACGCGTGTAGTCGAGCGCGTACGTGCAGGCAATCCAGACAACCTTGACCCACAATAAATCGAAGCTCTTGGTTGGTTGGTTGGTTGGTTGGTTGGTTGGTTGTTTTTGTTTTACGGCTTATCAACCCTTTTCGGGTTATTTAATGCCGAATCCAAAGATTTTGTAGAAAAAAATTTTAATAGAATATATTTGTTGTTTTCAAGTCGGTTTCTATTTAACCCATAGTTGGAACCCTAACAGGTACTACCACTCCGGGTCAGAGTGGACCTGGGAGCAATGGTAAATTAGCCTCACCACTGGATATAGTTTAAGGTCATATCCAGGACCTGCCAAGCTCTTGGAAAAGAGATTCTACTTTACATCCACTTAAGTTATCATCTAAATCTACTCCTCACTCTCCAGCTGTATATGTGAACATGTCCATAAAAGTGCGTCTACGTATGCTATGTATATATGAGTACGCGAAGAAGCATGTGTGGTAGTGCGCGAGTGTATATACATGCATGTTCACATATACGAGTATGTTCGTGGGATGCGAGGGTGTCCAATTCAAATTTTTATGAAAGACTTAGTTTTCAGTTGAGGCCACACAAGTTGTTGACCATTCCAAGTCGAAAATGCTGGAAGGGGCATATTTAAATAGATCTTACCTTAATGGCTATACACGTGCCCCTCCTCCCGCTGCTAATTCTGCCTGCTCATTCATGTTTTTGATCATACAATATTCTTTTTTTTTATTTTTTTTTTTTTATTACATTTTCACCCCAAACAAGGCAAATTGCCACTTTGGTGTAGGAGGCTACTATCAGGGGCAACAACTACTGGGGTACTATGTAGGGATTTGGGCAGCAAGGTGTCGGTTCACGTTACACTTGAACTTCTGCACGTCAGTACTGTTGGGGAAGCAGGGACCTGGAATGGAATTCCAGAGTCTTGCGGTTCTGGGGAAGTACAAAGTACTTTATCCACTACGTCACGCGTCCTAATGTGGTAAACAACCCGCTTTCGATTTGTCCGTTCTCAAAATATAGGATGAAAGTAACGTTGGAATTTCAAAAAAAAAAAAAAAAAAAAAAAACACCTCATATAATTATTTCTTTTACTCATTTCCTCTTGTACCACGTTCGTCACGTTCCTCTGATTTTCTGTCTCCAAACATCGCAGTCTACAAACGTGTAATTCTTCCTTCCTTTCTTTTTTTCTTATTTTTTTTTTTTTCCAACTGAAAACCGCGTAATTTAATTGACAGTTGGTAAAATACCATGTTATTCCCTGTCTGGCAAGAAAACACGTTCTTTTGTATAATCAACCGTTGAAAATGACGGGGTTCGTGTTGATTGATACACAAAAACGGATTCGTATGTCATTCCGGTATAAAACACGTGATACACTGCCTGTGAATTTTAAATTTAATCTAAAAAACAGAAAAAGCCACGAATTGTTAACAAAAGAAAAGTAATAATGAGAAATAATAATGTAAGACTTCAATAACAAATAAAAGAAGTGAAAAGAGTTGTGTATGAAGGTTATATCAATGCGGGTTGTGGGAAACATCGTGGACACGAATTCGCATATGAACGAATCATAACAATATTAGAAAGAATTTTCGGCAAATGTGTAGTTTAGCGGCGTAAATAATTTGACAGAGAAAAAATTATAAATGCTATTTATATTTCATATAAAATACATTAGTACGGACTAAGACTGAAATAAATGCCGAAAATTTTATTTTTTATTATTTTTTCAACATTTTTATTATACTAAATGTACGACATTTGAGGCCGCCATATTACTTTTTTTATTTAGCATTTCTAAGGTTTGACAGATTATCATTTTAAGGCAAAATTTGGCTCTTTTTTACGCTTTCATTACAAAAATGGTAGCTAAAACAGTTCCAAGAGCATATAGAAGGTCGAATTTCGCCTTAAAAAAACTTTTGAAAGGCTAAATTTTAAAAGCAATATAGCGGTCTCGATTATCGTACATTTAGTCTAATAAAAAAGATGAACAATAGTAAAAAAAATTTCTGTTTTTATTTCAGTATTTTTGTCTAAATGTATTTTATATAAAAATAGTTTTTATAGCTTTTTGTCCGTCAAATAATTTACGCCGCTAAAATACACATTTGCCGAATTTCCAATCATTTTTCAATTATATTACGTTTATTTACGAACATTACGTTTGTTTGCCATGTTCTACGACACATTATGTTGGTAAATAAAGTAATATATGTGAATTTTTTCTAATATTTTCATTATTCTTTTATATATTAGTTGTGTCCACGATGTTTCCCACGAACCGCATTGATATAGCCTTCAATCACAAGTCTTTTCACACTACGCATAATGCTTCAAGCAGACTGAAATATCATTCTCAAAATAAAAGTATTTATTCACATTTACCGGTGTTTAAATGTGTTCTTCATCGTCGCTGTTTCTTTTACAAGAGTGGCCGTCGATCGTCTCGTCTCTTTAAACTCAGACGAATGTAACCATTTTAATAAAGAAAGTATCATAATGGAAACGTCTGTTGATAGTTTTCATAAATTATTTTATTTAGAGAGAATTAACTTAGAAAATATATAGAGACTAATGTTTTCTTAGCTAATGATTTACTTCTTATGCATAACTTTCTAAATTAACGAAATAAGAGACGCAAACAGAAAGAGTGCCGAGGTAACATTTCACTTAGATTATTTGACATTATTGCCCATGTTCGTTCGCATAACTTACATGGAGAGACAGATCTGAAGAAAAACACACACTTTTTCTCCTAGCTCGAAAACGTGACGTCATTTATTATGGTTTGATTATTTTCTTAGCTGTTTGGCATCTGTCAACACCTGTCTCAGCTTTACGTCATTCGTCTCTGGGAATGATTCCGTTTTCAGATTAAGGTGATCATGACCTGTACTAAAAGTAACGTTTGTCAAAATTCACACTAGTAAATTAATCGGTACCGACGTACGGTGCCTAATATGTTTAAAGACGTATAATTGCGTAAAAATGTATTTTATTTATTACTAAAAAAATCCTTCTCGGTAAGTGTTGTGTACTCAAATACTTTTGCCTCATATATATATATATATATATATATATATATATATATATATATATATATATATATATATATATATATATATATATAGGGCGGAACGAGAAATTCGTCGCCCTAAAGAAAACAACACTGCAGATTTATCTTAAAACTTTCATTGAAAAAATAAATTCATGTGACTTGATTATGTTGTACAGTTGACATCTATTCAGTGTGGCTTCCTTCAACTTCAATTACCGCTTTGATAAGGGTCTGCAACTGGGAGCATGACGTTTCCACAAGCGCCGGCGGGAGCTCGGCGAATACTTAGCGGCTAGCGGCGATCAGGTTGGCTTTGATGTTGTGAGTAGTCATGTTGGTGATGTTCCCGACGTATGACTAAACGAAGTTGTCCAGCGGTTTCAAATCGGGGGAGGAAGCGGCAGTGAACTGTAGCACACCTTCTAAAGCCAAGCCTAGGTTTCTTTGAGCTTTTGGGCCGGCACCGATTCCTGCTGCCACAGCCAAGGTCTACCAGCAGCCACCTGATTGCACCATGAGATCACCACACTCTTCGATACATCCAGGTCCAATTTGGTGTTGACTTTCAAGCCGACTTCGAAGATGTGAAGTGGTATGATGTAACCCTCTCTTGAAACTATACCAAAGACCATAACCCTGGTCGGAAACATTGTTTTATTACCCTGGACATGTCCCTGTTATTTATGGCAATCTAGTGATGTATTTTGATGGTGCTGACAATGGTCCGGTTGTCATAACTTGGATCTGTAAAGAGCATGAATTGTACAGCGGCACATCCCCGATCTCAATCGTTGAACATTGTGTTATTTTCAGACATAAAAGGCTCCATTCGCTCTTGGGAGTTATACACAACGAACAACTAGTAGATGGTCTGCACCAAAAACAAAAGCCGGTTTTCATCAATAGAATTGGAATCATGTCGTCTTTTCTAGGGCGAAATTTTGTCGTTCCACCCTGTAGATCAGCGTATTTCCCTAGTCATTTCATTCAATTTTTTTTGTTTTTTGCATTTTCACCCCAAAACAAGGCACAGTGCCACTCTGATGAAGGGGGCTACTATCTGGGACATAATTTGCAGGGATACTATGTAGAGAGTTGAGAAGCAAGACGCCTGTTTACATTAAACTTTAACTTTTACATGTTTATACAGTCACGAAAGCAGGAAGCCGATAGGAAATTCCAAATTCTGAGGATGATAGGGAAGAAAATATTAGGGTAGAAGATTTTCTGGCATATGGGGATCTCTATTTTATGGGCGTGGGATTTTGCTACTTGGATCTTTCTGGGGTATTTACGTCGAGGGTGTACAAGGGCCTGTAGTTCGTCGGAGCACCTACCATTAAAATAGCTGCAAAATAGGCAGAGGGATGCAACATTTTGTCGATGGGACAGTGGCTGAAGCATAGCTGACAGTTTGGGACCTATTTAGTTGGCGACTTTCTTCGTCATTGTGCCTTAATCTAAATTTAAAAAAATCAAAATTTAATTGGCAAGACAAATATAGTCCCATTATTTTGAATGTACTGCTTAATCATATTAACAATATTAAAAAAACTAGCAGTTCCACCCGGCTTAGCTCGGGCACTGTGTACTGTTCCTAACTTTATGTGCATATGTATATATTAAAAAGTGTGTCTTTCTAAATAATAGACTTTCTTAACTACTATAGAGAAAAGTTAGAAGAGACCGCAATTTTGACTCATTAGCATTTATTGTTTCGGGCTCAAATCAAATTATAAAGTTTGATCCATGTCCAAAGAACCTACATCTAAAATTTCAAGTGTTTACCCCAAAATTTGCGGTGAAGTTTAGTAGAGTTCTCAAAGGTAAAATAGTTGGACTTTGACCCCTTGACAGCCAAATTTCTGGCCAAAAACTGATCAAAAAGATTTCTCAAAATCTCAATACCCCTTATGTCAAATCTCAAGTCTGTAGACCGAAAATTAATTGAGTTACTGCGTAAGGAAATGTACACACACACACACACACACACACACACACAGAATTTTCACTTTTATAGATATATAGATACAAGAAATAGCTGTTTCTATTCAACTTGTTTCATGATTAACCGCCAATTGTCTCATCTGTTAAACTACGACGAATAAAACTATTTCAAAGAAAAAAGTGCCAGTCTATGATCCCACTTGCCAAACTTTCACGAAAACCCCCTCGTTTAGCTACAAGCACTATCAACTATTTCCCCACTCTCTATCTGTGCCTAAATCTAAATGCAGATTCCATGAACAAAGTTTCTTTCCGAGAAAGACCCGCATGTCTTGAGAGTTATTTTAATTCTACACTAAATAATATAAATATAGGTTATATGTTGTAAATAATTACACTCATAATCGAACCCATGGACAGTATTGATCTAGTCTTATTAACATGTGTGATTTATTTTTAAAAAATACCTCTTGCCTCCGTTCAATCTCAAAAAACAAAGGATACTCTGTAGAGGCAGCTGCGCATGTAACTATGAGGTAACGGTTGCGCAATCTTCAACCACACCTCTCCTGAATCGGCACCGTTTGAGTCCAGTGGCAAGGAGAAGTCCATGACGACTGGAAACAATGCCGAGATAAGCGGAGAGCACATACAGCACCTGAAAGTTTCAAGATGGTCACCCATTAAGTACTGACCAGGCTCGACGTTGTTTAACGTCGGTGATCCATGCGGAAACCAGTTCGTCGACGTGATTGTGCCGTATATAGAATATAAGAACGGAAATATAAAAACGAAGTTTCGCAGCTTTTATTCACTTGATTTAAGTGCGAATTTTCTTCGCCATAACCAGAAAAAAATCGATCTTTATTTGTTAGCTTTCTCAGTAAAAATGAGCATAACTAAAAATAATAAGGATAAATGAGATAACTAAAATGCTCAAATGAAACTAGTTTTTTTTTTATAATATAAAAAATGAAACGGTCGCAATAACACGGATGCATCGCCATTTTCGTTGCTGGGTAAAATAGCATTCGTAACTGAAATGAATGATTTTGTATTTTTTTTAAATGAAGATTTAAGCTTTGTTATTTTATTTATTTATTTGCAGTTTCAAGTTTTCACAATGTTATTGGTTTGATTCGTTTTATCGATCGATTTCGCAGTTAACGCCTGAAGGAAAACAACTTCATGTCGGTAATAAAATTGATTTAAACGAATGTGTCACCGAGCGTACTTATATAAAACTACCCGCAGGTACTGAACCATGCCTAATATATATAATTACCACGATGTGTCTTTAATGTACATCTTATGATATGACTGCCAAATTCTTATGATTTCAGGTTAAAATGAAAAGCTAGAGCAGGAATTAGAATACACCCTACTAAAGCCTGATTGTCACAGTCGATGAATATTTTTTTTTAATTTTAAATTCCATTTTCACCCCAAACAAGGCGCAGTATCAATTTGATATACAGGGCTACCATCGGGGACATAAGTTACAGGGATACTACGTAGGGAGCTGAGCAGGGAGATGTCCGTTCACATTACACTTGAACTTCTGCATGTCAGTACAGTTAGGAAACAGGAACCTGGAAGGGAGTTCCTCAGTTTAGACATTCTCGGGAAGAAACTGTTAGAGTAGAAGGTTTTCTTATATCTAAGGATCTCTAATGTGTATGGGGTGGGATTTTGCTGTTTGACGTGTTTGGCAGGGGTATAAATAGCTTGTAGTTCGCCGAAGTATTCACTATTAAAATACTTGTAGAACAGGGAGAAGAAAGTAACATTACGTCGATGGGCCAGTGGCTGAAGCTGTGATGACAGTTCAGGACCTATCAGATTGGCGACTCTCTTTTTAACCCTGTCCAGGAGTGAGAGACTAGTAGCAGATGCACCAGCCCAAATGTGAAAACAATACTCCATACATAGGCGAATGGTAGCCTTGTAGAGATACAGGATACTTTCAGGCGTAAGTTGCTTATTAGCACGGTAAAGAGAACCCACCTTCTTCGCAGCAGCCTTGGCAATGCTCTCAATGTATCTGGTCTAACTCATGTTCCCTGTGAACGTAGGGCCTAGGAGTTTATAATTTCTAAAATGCAATCTGGACCTGTGGAAAAAATCGACTTACGCCTGACTAGTTCCAATTTTTTAAATTTTGACTGCTTATCATCTATCTTTACTGGCTAAAACCCAAATTCGTTCCACATATGCAAATCTGCAATATATCAAGTTTCAAGTATATAGACCCAAAATTGACAGAGTATTTTTGTTGGGACAGTTTAACAGACACACAGACAATGTTAATTTTGTACACACACATATCTATCTATCTATCTATCTATCTCTCTCTTTCTCTCTCTCTCTCTCTCTCTCTCTCTCTATATATATATATATATATATATATATATATATATATATATGAGGTTCCTTCAAAGGTTTCCAGACTTTGTTGGACAAGCATTATAGATATTTGAAAATCCAGTATGTTATTGTTATACATCTTATGAGAGGACTGACCAATTTTTATGATTTCAGGTTCAAATGAACAGCTACACCAGGAATTATAAGACCCTCTACTAAAACCTGATTGTCACAACTGACGAATTAAAAACAAATGCAACTTGAACGTGAGGACACTTTACAAGAACGATATGCAATAAAATTCTGTTTTAAACTTGGAAAAATACCACAGAAACGTATAAATGCTTTAGACAGGTTTGGTACCATCTTGCATAAATTGAGCATTATTTTTGAAGTGGCATAAGAGATGCAAGGAAAGCAGGGAGTCTGTGAGAGATTATTAGAGGGAGTAAGAAATTCAAAACAGAGTTGAGTGACCAAATAATGAATTTGTATGGACAAGGATCGGCGAGTGTCTATAAAGACAATAAGTTCGGGGATAACATCGACCGAAACGTTATGAACATGGCACTCAAGATAAGAACACGCTAGTCCGAAAAATCCAAATAATACGAAATTCAGAAATGTGACACAAAAATGTTTGGAAACAATGAGAGAGAAAGACTGTTGTTTTATTTCTTTTATTTTCAATTATTTGGTATCTTATCGATTATTTTGGTTTCTTTTTCCGCATAATTTCGATTTTCTTCTTTTTCTTTTTTCTTTTTTCCTTATATTTTTCTTTCTTTTTCTTAATTTTTTTCTTATTTTTTTACTTATTTTTTTCTCTTTTTTTTTGCTTTTTTTCCGTATAATTTCGATTTTTCTTCTTTTTTCTTTTTTCCTTATATTTTTCTTTCATTTTCTTATTTTTTTCTTATTTTTTCTTATTTTTTTCTCTTTTTTTTTGTTTTTTTCCCTATAATTTCGATTTTTCTTCTTTTTTCTTTTTTCCTTATTCTTTTCTCTCTTTTTCTTAATTTTTTTCTTATTTTTTTCTTATTTTTTTCTCTTTTTTTGCTTTTTTCCGTATAATTTCGATTTTTCTTCTTTTTTCTTTTTTCCTTATTCTTTTCTCTCTTTTTCTTAATTTTTTTCTTATTTTTTTCTTATTTTTTTCTCTTTTTTTGCTTTTTTTCCGTATAATTTCGATTTTTCTTCTTTTTTCTTTTTTCCTTATTCTTTTCTCTCTTTTTCTTAATTTTTTTCTTATTTTTTTCTTATTTTTTTCTCTTTTTTTGCTTTTTTTCCGTATAATTTCGAGTTTTCTTCTTTTTTTCTTTTTTCCTTATTTTTTCTTTCATTTTCTTATTTTTTTCTTATTTTTTTTCTCTTTTTTTGCTTTTTTGCGTATAATTTCGATTTTTCTTCTTTTTTCTTTTTTCCTTTTTTTTTCTTTCATTTTCTTATTTTTTTCTTATTTTTTCTTATTTTTTTCTCTTTTTTTTGCTTTTTTGCGTATAATTTCGATTTTTCTTCTTTTTTCTTTTTTCCTTATTCTTTTCTTATTTTTTTCTCTTTTTTTGCTTATTTTTTCGTATAATTTCGATTTTTCTTCTTTTTTCCTTTTTTTTTTCTTTCTATTTTTTCTCCTTTTTTTTGTTTTTTTTTTCGTATAATTTCGATTTTTCTTCTTTTTTTTTGATAGATAGAACATAGAATGCTTTCGTTCCGTTAGCCATGACTTGATAGACGTTACAATTAATTCGCAAATGTATTTTTTCGGTCGATCACATTGGGAATTGCACCTTCAACCTCAACCGCAAGGACCCGTGTTGGAAAAGTCAATTATAAAAGTGATAGTCTCCTAGAGGATTCACGAGTTTGACAAGATACACCCGAAGAAGGTCAGATGTAACATTGGTCGAAACGTTGTGAAAATATCTTCCGATATGAAAATAGTCGTCCGAATTATAGAAATATTACATTCTCGTCTACAGTTTTTTTAATCGAATTTCTGACGAGGATTCACCCATGTTTAAATATTTTCCGATAAAAAACGCAAGTAAAAAGAGACAAATACAAAACGTGTGATTTATTGAGCGTTATTCTCGTCCGTCCGAGAAGACAAATGAGATTTCCGAAAATATAGAAATAGTTGGGCATTGTTATTTTCTCCTGACTTTTTCCTTTTTGTCTTTTTATTTAATATTTTGGTTATGTTTAATAGGTATTTCGAAATTCTTTCTGTTAATTTTTTTTCAGAATACCCATTAGCTCGAGATAAAGTTTTGCATATATTGCACATGGGATGTATCTCATCAATGTGTTTGCTGTTTCCTTCGAATAATCCAATCTTGCAAAATGTCTTACTAGCAGGAAGACCCGACGTTGCTCGGGATCAAATGAGAATCAACGAATGTTTCACACTCCTCCAGGTTTACTGTAATTGCAGTTGATGAAATCGCCCATTTTTCAATCGAATCGATTAGTTGTTTGGTTTGCTCTAGTTGGAGCGAGAGGAAGCTTTACACACCTCCCCGCAGTGCTGCAGTGACTTAGCTTACAATACGTTGTAATCGACATTGCACTGTAGAGAACCTACTGTTTATTTTATAAGATTATTTTCATATATAATTACTTGCATTTAAATTTAAAATGCAGAAGTCAGGTATTATGATTCAGCTGTGCGTTAAACAGAAACATTCATTTCCAACGCGCCTGTACCATATGAAATATCCTGCTGTTGATTTTATATCGCTGGCTATACTGCTTGTACGGTAAAAAAAAATCTCACATGTACTTGTGATGTTAGGCTTTGTACAATGCGCCATGGGCCCTGAAGGATAAACACGTTGAATCTCTACAGTTCCTTGTGAAAATTGTCTGAAGATAGCGGTTTCAATCCTACCCAAAGCCGGCCAGAGGCTTACTTGGCCAAAAACGTGGTGAGACTACGGATGGCAGTGATTGCTGAGAATGCTGTTACGAGATTCGGAGTTCCTATCCTGTCGCGGTTACCACCTGACGAAGGTCATAGGAATAGTTGGCCGAAAAGTCGTGAAACTTCAAGTGATGAGGTATATTTTTGTTTAATTTTCGATTTGTGAATCATCACATACTTTATCATTCATATCACACACACACATATCTATCTATCTATCTATCTATCAATATATATGTATATATATGTATATATATATATATATATATATATATACATATATATGAGAGAGAGAGAGATACAATCTTGGAAGTTTAACCTATAAAACTATATAGAAAAATAACTTTTATATTTTTATCATTCGCTAGAAAATTATTTAGTTAGTAAGCATTTAATCACCTGCAATCAATGCATCAACTTGCTTTCTCTATTCACAATAGTACTAATACAGGGTGACCAAAAAAAAACAAAAGTTAAACGGAGGTCATCTAGAACATATGCTGTAGAACGGAGAAAAAAGGCAAAAGACCTTAGTGTTTCGATGTGATGTTTTGAATATAATAAACTAGTTATGACCAAAGTTTAATTTCATTCGGACAAAACACTAAGAAACGGGGCCTAATTAGAGTTGGGCCCGTTTTTGGGGGTTACCCTCTATTAATTTAAGGGATCATCAGTTGTTTTTTTAAACAAAACAGTATATTAAATCATGGCTCACAAGAACAAAAAAATGTTTCAGATCAATTTGGCTAACCTATTCATGCTATCAAAAAACATATCTCCCTTACGTATGAGATTCGTCCCTGTCTCCAAATGCAAGGTGGATTTTTTTTTAATTTACCAATGTTGTATTTATATGATTCGGATTAATCCATTATATTACTTAACACCCCCTATATTTCGTTTATATATTTACATTCTTATTTCCTTATTTAAAATATATAAAAGTTAAATATATATATATATATATATATATATATATATATATATATATACAGCAGGAAAGAGAGAGGGGGATAGGGATAAATAAATAAATGGCTATGTAAGCAGCTCAGTAAATAGTTAGATATATAGGAAGAAAGATAAATATATAGATAGATAGATAGATAGATAAATATACGTATAGATAGATAGATAGATAGACAGATATATAAATTACTAGCGAGACAATTAGATAGATAATTAGATATATAAATAGATAGATAGATAGATCGATTTCCAGGTAAATAAATAAGTAAAAATATATTAGTGCAAAAATAATGTCGTTTTTATATATAGCTGAACGTCAAAAACGACATTATTTTTGCACCAAACTATTAGATAGATAGATAGATGGAAATAAATTGGCTAAAAAATTGAGAGGCAGCATCTTTTCTGATCAGAAGGTAAAAACGCGTAAATGGAATTATCTTTAATTAAAGTCGAAGCCTTTTTGTTATGTGGATTTTGTGTGACTTGCTTTCGATCCGTCCTTAAGCTTTCGGCCATTTTACCGAACGATGTCGATTCAACAGATTTTATCACCTAATTCCGATCAGACTCACGGACATATCGCCATCTTATTTTGTTTCCGAAGATTGTAGTCATGAAAACCTGACATCCCGATAATAGGAACATTTGTTCTCAGGGAATTTGGAGTCTATATATGATTTTCAACGTGATGGGTATTCATTGAATTCCGTTTTATAAATCTTGAACCGCAGAAAGAAAAAGCGGTGGAGTCAGCTAGCCATTTCGATGGGAGATGAAGTGAGAATGTCGGTTATTGATATTCCATTGTCGGAAAGGAAAGAAATCCAAAATGAAAAGGAGAAAAAATCCTGTTAAAGGAAACGAAGGGCTAGAGGTTGTACGGGGTGCTTTCAATAGGTTTCCAGACTTGTTTTTTTATATAGGCATTTAAAATTGTCGTAGACGCTTGACAATTTAATATGTTATTGCTATATAGCTTATGAGATGACTAACCAATCTTCATGATATCAGGTTCAAATTATCAGCTACATTAGGAATTAGAATACACCCTACTAAAGCCTGATTGTCATTACTGGTGCACTTCAAAAATGCAATCTGGACGTGATGACACTTTAAAAGAACAATATGCAATTCTTTTTTAAACTTGGAAAAATACGAGAAAAACGTATGGAATGTTCAGACTATTTTTGGACCATTTTGCATGAGTGGAACATTAGTTTTATAGTGGCATAAGAGGTTCCAGGAAGGCAGGGCGTCTGTGAGAGATGATGAGAGGTGTGGAAGGAGTAAGGAAGTTAGAAAACCAGAGTTGACTGGCCAAATAAAGAATTTCATGGATAAGGACCTTTGTGTGTCTATAGAGATTATAAATGCACAGTTTCATGTCAGTGTGGGAACCGTACATACAATTATTCGAGAGAAACTGAAGATACGGATGATTTGCGCGAATGCACCAGTCTATAATTCATCCTTGTCACGGACTATTTGAACAAGATGAGTATCACGACAATTCCTCAACCTCCCTATAGTCCAGATCTTGCTCCCTGTGACTTTTGTGTGACTCCCTAAGCTCAAGGAAAATCCTAGAGGTTTTCGTTATGGGACAATCGAGACGAAAGAGGGTTAGGATTAGTGTTATTTACAAGATGGCTTCCATGGATCCTTAAAAAGTTGTTAGAACGGTACAGCAAGTGCATTGCAACCGGGGTAGATTCATTCTCATGGAACTAGAGTTTCATGTGTGTATTATCAATAAAAGTGCTCATACGAAAAAAATCTCTGAACTTATGTAAGGCACCTCGTAAATCCGTACTAGAACAACAACAACAACAACAACAACAACAACAACAACAACTACAACTACAACAACAACAACAACAACAACAACAACAACAACAACAACAACAACAATTCTTTAATCTCGGAGGGACTTATTGTCACTCAGTTTCGAAGAACGCCACCTATTATTACTGCATACATAATGACTCGTGTGAAAACCGGTAATAGATTCGTGATTTGAAAGTTTCATATCTTTGTTGCAGATATTGATGGTGTGAGACACTAACAAAGCAACCACTGTTATGAACGTGCGTAAAAAGCAGCGATGAAACTTTCTTTCATACAAAAAAAAAAAAAACTTGGACTTATCAGGTTTCGCCGGCGATAATTAGACGTTTACGAAGCGGATACAGTTGATATCAGAACAGTTAGAAGACAGTTTCGTTGATTTCGGAGATATTAGTAACAAAGCGCGCTCCGAACCTTTGCGACCGAGGCATCAAAAGGAGCTGGCAAAAGTTTTTTGACAATGGTGGTGACTATTAATTATGCGGCACAAAAGGTCACGCGTTTCAATAATATCACGTCAGTCTTCGTCGCTCTTCAACGTTTTACTTTTTTAGTAAAACAAGTGAAGCATGCGTGGTACCCCGTGAATGCACAGTGAACGAGGCATAAAAAATGACTAAGTTCAGCATTTTGCTCCCCCCTCCGATTCAGCTCCAAAAGTCTCTAGGCGACGTCAAATCCTGGTGAAAATGAAAAACGATGCGGTTTTAGGCCTTAACATATGTATGTTTAAGTTCTTCACCATGCAAAAAAAAAAATGATTAAATCCATTATTTCACCCACCCCCACCACCACCATTTAGCCTGAAATATCTCCAAGGCCTTAACATATTTAAATTTGAGTTCAGCACCATGCAAAACTGCTACATAGACATACACAGAAAATTTGGGACAAATATCGTAAAATAGTCCCAGAAATTTACCCTAAAAGAGCCCCTGGTGCACACCCATGAGTTATCACGAAGTATAGACAAACAAAATTATATACAAATCAGTTAAAACTTTTCAGAAAGTTTTATAAAAATCAAAGGCGTCAATTTTTTTTAATAAGCACAAAAGTGTCAATTTTAGCCATTTTGACGCGAAAGGCACTCTAGGAGGGTAACCGTTCTGTTACATTTTTTTACTCATGTCATGTTTAATGTTTGTGCAAAAATTCAAAAATTTCCAAGGCTTAGTTATTGATAAAAGTGCGGACAGTCGAACAGATAAGGGACGAACGGACGAATGGGACTAGGGTGAATTTACAGGTCCACCTTCCTTTGGTCGAAGGGCCAAAACGAGGACTTACTTTTGAAACGAGCCTTGTTATAAGTAATATACCTTCGCATCCCACTCGTGTTTAGCCACTTTTATTTTTGTCCCTGTACTAGCTGACGTACTCGACGTTGCCCGGGTTTACTCTCATTCGCTTATATTTTACTTAACTCTGCCATTTTTGTTTTAACTTCGGCGTGTTCTGATTGTATTATTATAATTATTAAATAAAAATCCGAAATTGACACATAACTAGCAAGGCGGTCGGCGTTGTCCGCACGTAAAATACGCATAAATATTATATATTAATTTATTCAGATTCCTTATTTTATATTATAGACGCAAGTTTATATTATTACTAGCTGTACCCTGCCACGCCTTGCTGTGGCTCAATTTGTGTAATGGAAAAATTTAATAAAAAGAGAAAATGCATGCTTCTTATATTCTTAGTACTGCAATTCACCCCAAAGAGTGAAAAAGAAGGCGAAAATGAAAAAAAATATGGTACTCTTGCAGAATTTGATCCGGATCCTCGGGAGTTTCCGTCAATCATGGTTTGGGCTCGACCAACAATCAGTGGATGAAACCGAACGTAGCAAAAATGTTGAAACGATGTTTTTTTGTTTGTTTGTTTGTTTGTTTTCTGTATACAAAAATGTGAGTTAGTAATTAATATTTGCGTGATGAGGGTTTACTATACACAGATTCGAAAAAGTTGTCCAAAAACAAATAAATGAAAGCAAAGGTAAGGTTAGTTACGTTTCTACCTAACTGGATAATTTGTTAGTGTTGTTATGCAATGTAAAATGTTTAATTGGCTCGAAAAACAGAAATGGTCGCGGACTCTGTTGAATACGTTAAGTTTGTGAAAGTAAGTTGAAAACTAAAAACTATACAAAACAGTGTCAAAAACCCGCCGAATATATGTTACCATGACATAGGCTGACATAATCGGTGGGTTTCTGACAGTATTTTCTATAGCTTTTTAGTTTTAACTCACTTTCTCAAACTTAACGTAATAAACAGTGTCCACCACCATTTGTATCTTTCAAATACACAAGTAAACACTGTTTTTCGAGCTGACTAAACGTTACATTAAATGAAAAGGGTTTGTCTTACTAAACACAGATACAAAGAAGTTGTCAAAAAATAAATATATAACAAATAAATGTTATCAAAGGCAAGAAAAGTAAATGTCCTACCTAACTGGATAAGATTTTAGTGTTTTTATGTAATATATAATGTTTAATCGGTTCAAAAACATGCAGTGTTTATCGGTATATTTGAAAAATACAAATGGCGGCAGACTGTATCGAACACGTTAAGTTTGGGGAATTTTTTGGGAAATGAGTTTAAACTAAAAAACTATACAAAATACTGTCAGTAACTAACTCAATATATGTTACCGTGACGTAAGCTGACATATAATCGGTGGTTTTAAACTTTTGCTCGATACAGGTGACGAGTTTTAAGAGTCCGTTTTAGTGATTACCTGGTTTGAGGATATTTGTACATATCCAAATCTGCCCCCAAAAATCCTGTATTATTTTACTTTAAGGCCCGTCTCACGTTCGCATATAACAAAATATTTTATTATAGATTTCGGTGTGCTAAAAACGAATCTGCAAACCGTTTCCCTCGCAAAAAGAAAGTTTTCATGATATGAAGATATTACTTTTTCGAAAAGTGGGTGATCACTTTTCGATGTAAATTTAACTTAGAATGAGCACCCACTTTCCGGCCATCTGAAAGAGGGGCATTTCTCTTTGTGTTTCTTGGCTAAAATGTTTTTTGTTTGATCTCTTTTCCATGGTAATAACCCCTTAACTCTACGACTATTTTCCATTTCATAGCCGTAGCCTTCGTTTACACTACGCGAGTGCATAAATGAAGGCTGTTTAGCCAATAAACACGGTAAAAAATCCCCTCTCTCTTAGGTGGCTAGACAGTGGGTGCTCATTTTAAGTTAAATTTACATGGAAAAGTGATCACCCACTTTTCGAAAAAAAAATAATTATTGATCTGTGCTGAAATAATAACGTTATTATTTAAAAAGCCATTCTTAACATGGGGAGGGGAGGGTGTTTTGTACCTATTTTGTACTTTAACCTTACAATTGAAAAAAAAACATATCATAAACTTTAATTAAACTTGGAAATACTATTTTAAAAATAGCGCGGATCAGTAAATGCATGAGCGCCAAAAAATAACTAAACCATTAATTGATAATTTGTCACGTGTACAAACATTTATTTATTTACGTTGGATTAACTTTTTCATAAATAAGAACACAAAAGAAAGTAACTAAACCATTTTTTGATAATTTGTCATGTGTACAAACATTTATTTATTTATTTACGTTGGCTTAACTCTTCATGAATAAAAAAAGTTTTACTCTTTAAGAATAATAAAAGGAAAAAAAATACTAAACATTTATTAATAAATTCTCACGTACTTACGTTGGCTAAACTCTTTTCATAAATTATGAAAAAAAAAGTAACTAAACCGTTTATTGATGATTTCTCACTTACAAACATTTTTAATTTACATGAGCGGATAAGTCTGCTGGTCGCCATGGAACTCAACGGCCAACCAAAAAAGTATTTTGTTATATACGAACGTGAGACGGGCCATAATGGAAAATTTTATCAAAATTCCGGGATGCTATTTTTTTCTCAATAACATAAGAAATTAAGAATTAGACAAAATTATTTTAGGTAGGCTTCGCCAGGAAAGATCTAAGCCAAAAAATGGATTATTGGAAATCGAAATGTCGTTAGATGCCGTAAAAAAACTAAGCATTTAAAACGTAATGTTTGATGGATGGAAAGCCTTACGATAAACAAACGGATTTAAAAATAAAAAAATTAAGATAAACAAATTAAAAAGTAGGGAATGTTTTTTTATGTTTTTTTTTGTATTCATCTATTGAGTAAATAATGAAATGTTGTAATTCAAAAGTCGTTAACTCGTGGTGCACTGTGCCAATAAGTGAAAGTCTCATTTCTACCGGAAATGAAATGGCGGACAGTCTCGCACTCGCAGTTACGAAAAATATGTTTTTATTTTATTTAATATTTTTATAATTCGAAATGTTAAATTATTTTAATAACATGAACATTTTCCTTGACTTTACAGATAGATTGTCTGAAAATTTCAATTAAATTGGTAATGTAGAAATATGGTTTTATCGATTTTGAAAGAACCAAGAATTACATTTTTATATATATAGATTTAATATATGTGACAACGGTAACCCTTTTATCTGCTAAAGTTCATATCTACATCTACTGTGTTGAGTGTTCATCAATTGGTTGATCAATTCATTTCCCCATCTGCGCCCAGCCACAAGCCATCTTCAACGGAGTTCAAACTCTAACGTCCGTAAAGTGCCCCACTGGACTCTCAACTCTAACTGTCGTCAACTAACTAAACAGCCATCAACTACACAGTCGTAAAAACGTTAAAAACACGAGAGTTTTTAAACTGGTCCGTCGCCATTATAAAAATTCATTGACCGGTGCAAATTCATGACCGTATATATTTTTTTTAATTTAATCTCAATAAATAAGTTTTAAATCACAAAGATACATGAATAACGTAACTAACTAGTATTAGTCTAAGTAATATTTTCCGTGTTGTGAGCGTTGATTGAATTTGTATTTTAAATTGAAATACGCATGAAATACGTTTGAAATACGAATGATAACGCAACATTATGAAAATAAACAAGTATTTACTTGTTTAAAATTAATATATTTAGGAATTTTAAATATATATTTTTTCCTCGCCAGAATGTTCAATTGAAGAAGAAATTTGACACCTGGCAATTCCGGGATAAAGGGTAAGGAGACAAAAATTATTGTCGGCCTAAAGATGTAAAGCACTATTGGAATACTAAAATAGATTAACGTTACGAACTTCGTTTGATAACATAGAGAAAGCAGTCATACACTGACGTGTTCCAGAAGCGGGAAACCTTTGCTAAGAAGCATAGACCATGGAAATTTCTCCTTGTACACGTTGATAGAGTAAGGATTATTTGTTCCGTTGTGGTAGGAATATGAGTTCTCTGGCTTAATGTCTTACCAGAAAGAACTAAATCTAAGCATGGCATTTGTCTAACTGGTAATCATGAGAGTGACACCCATTTAAAATATGAAGAGGTAAGCAGTAAAATCAATAAAAGATGGCTAAATCTGGAAGCAGAATTCCTAAAACTATTACTTTTAAATAATACGACCTTTATATTTCTATCGGTAGGGATAGGGAGGACAATAGCCACAGGGCGTTGTTTCATAATTCAAGGCTAAAATCGAAAATTGTATCATGATTAGCACGCTTGTATCGTCTAATTTCGCAACAATAATCCTCTGGGATCGATAATAGAAGGGCCTTTGTGGGAGAATGTCAGGTGAACCAAGCCCATGTCGGTCAAATCTAAAATGTTGTGCTTGCCCTGAAGGGACGAACCAAGAAAGTGGTATCGGATTTCACTTATATTTAAGTTAGATCAGGCCAGACAGTATACACAATCGCGCTGTAAATACTAGCAAGATGACCTGGCTTTATCCAGGATTCAATGAAAATGTTTATATCATTTTGCGTCCAGCTCATGTCATCATATTGCCTTTTAATTTCTGTTCATATATATATATATATATATATATATATATATATATTATTTTTTATTTAAATACAATCATATCTTGCTACGATGTGCTGACCCTTTCAATCATATTAGATATCATCAGGCCAGATGAGAACTCAAATTACATCCATCGCCATTCATGGTGAATTCTCTCCCTTCAAAATTTGAAAAAGTTTTTAACTTTTTTAAGTATTTGTATCTTAATTTTTTCTTGCCTGATGATATCTAATATGCTTGAAACAATCTCATCATCATAGCAAGATATAACTGTATTCAGATAAAAAAAAAATGAAAAAAGTATATAACTTGCCTTCTTACTTTTGAGCACTATCAACGACCCTTGTTGAAATTCAATTATTTTTTTTTATTTTTAAATACGTTCCTACCGAAAAAACTATATATATATATATATATATATATATGGAAAAGCCGAGAGCGAGTGTTTATTTAAATGGAAATTTGTTGAGGTTATTTACGAGCACCGCTCCCATGGACCGATAGGAAGAACTGTCGATAATTTTCGTAAGGGTTGTAGGTTCAATCTTCGGCTAGGAAAAGGTGCAATCTAGCCGCACTAACTAGTTGTGATACAACAAAATATACGGTATGTGGATTATTATACCTACATATATATATATATATATATATATATATATATATATATATATATATATATATATATATATATATATATATATATATATATACGGCTAGGGCAACTTATGGCATCACGGTCCTTTGAAAAACTCATTTTAAACGTATGTTGAGATCTCAAGGCATATGACTTTGCAAAAATATGGACGCTGAGAATTGACCCGTCTTTTCAAAAAAAAAAAAAAATTAAAAAAACGCCCCAGTGGAACAGCGCAGTTGTAAATTTAGGCCAATTTTTAGATATTTTTCATTCGAGAGATTGATCTTTCTAACGTTTTAGCAGACTTAAAAATACACACATGCACACATACAAACACACATTTTTCCTTTTATATATTTAATATTTTATTGTAATCCTTTGAGATGAGACTAAATGATTTGTGCATTGATATTTTTATCTGTTACCGGCATCTTCATAGTTGTTTTTTCACCACGTTTTGGCCAAATATTCCTTTGGCCTTCTTCAGTAGGTTAACCACGACGAGATAGCAATGCTTAATCTCTTAACTTTATCCCCAGTAATTACTGCCTTCCATGATTGTCGTTATTTCACCAGGTTTTGACTAACTAACCCTCTGGCCTGATTTGAGTACGATTGAAATCGGGCCCCATCGCGCGGTAGATGGAGGCATTGAATCTCTACGATTACAGGTGAGCATTGTCTGGAGATAGCGGTTTCAATCCTACCCAAAGTAGGTCAGAGGATTGGTTATCAAAAACGTGGTGAGACAGCAACAATTATGAAAAGTAGTAATTACTCGGGATACCATTAAGAGACTCAGCATTGCTATCCCGTCACGGTTAACACGCAGAGGAAGGCCATAGGAATAGTTGGCCGAAATATGGTGAAACAACACCAACTATAAATTAGACAAGGATGATCTGCATTTGTTAGAATAAGTGTTTTATTTGAAACCTTTGAGGAAATTTGGTACTTTTGTGACTAATTCTAATTAATCACTTCAATCTCCATTGATCCTTAATTGGGCATCGAAAGGATACCATAATAGTTAGTTCTTTTCACCTTATCAGAAATAAGGGGTATACAAGATTTCAGACAGAACGTCTTAAGAGAACAGGTCTACAGTAAATGTATTATTATGAGTACTAATCTATATCAATCCCTAACTGCCTTTTCGACAATTTTTAGATATTTTACATCCGAGCGATTGATCTTTCTAACGATAGCAAGGTTTTGGCAAACATACAAACACACATTTTCCTTTTATATATTAGATTTCTTTATTGAAATCCTTTGAGATGAAACTTCATAAATTGTGTATTGATATTTTTGTGGACAGTTATCCTCATTTTCATAGTTTTTTGTTGTTCCAGCACGTCTCGGTAAATTACTCCTCACACCTTTTAAAGTGGTTAACCACACCGAGATAACAATTCTCATTAACCCCTTCTAATCTTCATTAATGCTAAATTGAGTATCAAAAGGATACCATAATAGTTAGTTCGTTTCACTTCATCAGAAATACGGTGCATACAAAATTACAGACAGACCCTCTTAAGAATTAACAAAGAAAAGGTATAAAGTAAATTTAGTATTATGGGGAGTAACTCCTATTAATCCCTATTAATCCCTAACTTCTTATCAAACAGATAATTACCAGTTAGTAAGTGGTACCGAAATATTTTCATGGGGAATGATCTTGGTAGGAAACAACGGAAAAAAGTCCATCAAGGAACACAAAAGATAGCTGAAATAAGATTGGTAATCAAGGAGTAGAAGTGATTGGGACCAATGACCGGAACAATAGAGATCAAGGACCATAAAAATTTCAGTCAGATCGCCCAGGAGTTTTCAAGAGAAACAGTCTAAGGAAAATATTATAAAGAGGGGTGACTTTAGTATTTCTAATAATTAAATAAGGTGAATGAAAAAATATAATTTGGCCAAAATATTCGACCAAAAATATAATTAGGGATTCTTTTTTCTCGGGGTGGGGGAATTAACACCAATTCGCAATTTTCGATTTTAAATATGGAAGCCATAATTTAGGGAAAGCGTTCGCTTTGATTCTGTTTCGAAATAGTTCAGTCTTATGTTTTGACAAAAAAAGACAAAAATGGAAAATATGGAATTTCACAAGTGAAATGGTTTGAACTGCAAATACTGGAATAAAAATGATGACAAAAAAAAAAACGCAGTATTCAAAACTAATATTAGAAAAAATTATTCATAAAAATGTGTTTTTTTTTTAATAAGCGAAATAATCCAAGATTTTTTTTTTTTTTTTTTTGAATATTGCATCAAAAGCAACAGAATGCGTGAAAACATTCCTAAATGTCAGTAAAATCCCTGAACAACACTGGACATCTTCGAAGTACATGCGCACAGCGAACGTATAGTTTTGAAGGACAGCTTCAAACGAGATCACTAAGAGATTCTTGAAAAGCAAAGAGTTTGGGAAGTAGAGACCGTGAGAAAAAGAAAGATATAATGTATACGGTACTCCGTAGACTGACTGTTTGCCGACTCCCGATTCCAGTGTTGTTAGAAATCACAGGTATATATATATATATATATATATATATATATATATATATATATATATATATATACTTAATTTACTCACATAAAATTAATATACGAAAGTATAGATTTATGCGTAAACTTTAAGTATTTACTTCAAAAGTGCTCAATACGTAGGTAGAGCTAGTTAGTAATTTATAAAATATATATGGCGATTAAGCTACACTGAATATTCCGCGTTTCATCCACTCTAGGACTCTTCAGGCTTATGCGCATAAGCCTGAAGAGTCCTAGAGTGGATGAAACGCGGAATATTCAGTAGCTTAATCGCCATATATATTTTATAAATTACTATATATATATATATATATATATATATATATATATATATATATATATATATATATATATATATATACTATCTGTACCCTGCCACGCGTTGCTGTGGCTCAATTTGATGTAACGGAAAAGTCTAATAAAAACAGAAAATGCATGGTGTATGGTTCTTATAGTCTTAGTACAGAAATAGACTCCCCCCCAAAAAAAAGAAAGATAGAAATGCGAAAATGTAAAAAGAAGTGGTAGTCTTGCAGTACGTAATGGTCTAATTTGTTAGTGTTTTTATTTAATGTATAATGTTTAATCATCTTGAAGAACACAGTGTTTATGGATGTATTTGGAGAAGACAAATCGTCGCGGACTCTGGCGAATGTCATAACTTTGGGTAAATAACTTAAAACCTATATAAAACAGTGTCAGAGTGTTTTAGTTTAAACTGACTTTCCCGAACGTAACGTAAGCAACAGCATTTGTATGTTTGAACTATATATATACCAAATGTAATTTCCTTAATGAAGAAGAAACATTCCTAAATGTTAACTTAAACACGTGCATATTTCTTTAGTAAAGAGAAAGTAATTCGTAAAAAATGTAATGTTTGTTTTATAAAAAAAATGTGCATTTGAAAGCACTAAGTGAAGTTCATAGTTAAATTCCTCGGTTGGAGTCGTCAAAACCGGAAGTAAAAACCGAATAGTCTCGCAGTGTGCGTCTTACGGGGGGAAAATGCAAAACATAACAATCTAATATTAATCGGACACTGGGCGCGTTCATTATTTTTTGTTGTTTGTTTTTGTTTTTCAAGTGAAACGCAAGTAATTTCGCGATTGTAATAATAACTAGTTTATTTGATAATAACTTTTTAGTTTAGTAATAAAATAAAGCTCATAGTCATATTCCTCGGTTAGAGTTGTCAAAACCGGAAGTAAAATCCGAGTAGTCCCGCAGTATGCGTTCTATGGTAAATTAAAAAAGGCAAAAAGGAAAAAAGATCATGTTAATCGGACCATAATATTTTTTATTTTATTTTTTGTTTGTTTTTTTATGGGAGAAAAGCGAAAGAAAGAAAAGAAAAGAAAAAATGGCCTAAATAACCTTTTACGATTCCAAACCGGTGTTTATTCGTAATGTTCCTTGTGGGCGCATTTTCAGCGGTATTAAGTGGGGGCATAAGTAGGAGGAATGTATTAGAGAGAAAAGATCTTACAACTTCCATTGATTGTAACCGATTTTGGCAGTGAACTCTCACCGGAAAAAATAAAGGAATGTACGATTATCGAGGAAGTGTAAGGATAATAGGCCTATAGCACACCTCAGATCCTGTTCTGCAGTTTATGCACATTAGAATTTCATGTTATGGATGACTATATATATATATGTCCAGAATTGAATGATGATCAGCAACACTCCTATATTTTTAATGGCATCGAAATTCCTGAGGAAGCTTCACATTTCTCCATACAGTAACTGGGTCTAAAATATATATTATTCCCGTTAAGGTTTGTGTTCCTTGATAGAAGCGCTGGTTGGGTGTAAATAAAATAAATACGTATTAGATACGTTTGAAGTAAAAACAACAAATTGGGTTCTACTGATTCAATACTCCAACAACAACATGGCAAAAAACATGAATTCTGCGTGACCAAGGCAATACATACTGAGGATGAAGTGTATCCTTGAAATATATTTATTAATTTCAATATAAATTTCAAACAAAATAGATATCTGTTTATTTTGTAATAATGCGTTGTTTCGTCTTCAAACGTATCTAATGCGTATTTATTTCATATATTATTCTACATTGTACTCTAGAGAACCTACTGTTACTTTTAAAAATATTTTAGATAAACTTCTACACATACACACAGTCAGCATTTAAATAATTGTAGAGAATATATATATATAGAGAGAGAGAAAGAGAGAGAAGGAGAGAGATAGATAGAGAGAGAGAGGGGGGGGGAGAAATAAAAACAAACCGACATATGTATTCATCAATGTTTCGTCTTTGTTTCCAGACGAAATAAAGACGACACGTTGATGACCACATAACCCCGTTTGCTGCTTTTTACTTCCCAATTTTGTCGAAATACTATTTCCATTATGCTTATTATATATATATATATATATATATATATATATATATATATATATATATATATATATATACTAGCATTTCAGGCGGGTTTGGGAGTGTATGTTGAGCAAAAAAGAATGCTGTTAATTTTTATGAATTTGACCCCTATTATGACCCCTTGCCATATATTGTTTTGGGCTCCAATCAAGTTATGAAGTTAGATCCATGTCCAATGAACCTATATCTAAAATTTCAATTGCTTAGACAAAATAATTGGCGTAGGAGTTTGGTAGAGTTCTACAAGGTCAAATCGTTGAACTTTGACCCCCTTGACAGCCAAATTTCTAGCCGAAAATGGATCACAAAGTTTTGCCAAATCTCAGTACCTATATATCAAATTTCGAGTTTGTGGACTTAAAATTGACAGAATTATTGCGTAGGGAATTGTACATTCGGGTTTTCTTTCGCAAATATTGTGGCCTGGGAACTATGCTTTTGGTTAGACATTTATTTTGGAGTGGGCAAAGTGGGCGGTATCTATAGGTGCATTTATCTTGTTCGTTATTAGTATTTTTTATTTTTATTTCTAGTATGGTTGTCGTTGTTCGGAGTTGGTTTATTATTGTTATGATTATTATTATTATTATTATTATTATTATTATTATTATTATTATTATTATTATTATTTCTACTAGTTACATATGTGCTCTTTGTGTTAGTTTTATTTTGTCATGGTGTCCACTTTTTTATTGTTTATTTTGTTGTTGTTTTCATTGCTTTTATTTAATATTTTGTTTTATGTGCTTTAATTATCATCTCTAAATGTTCGCAGCAGCTGTAGTATAACTATGTTATTTTTATTGAAAATTTTGTATAATGGATTGGTTGCGGGGAAGTGCTTTTCGATAAGATCAAGAAATTTCTTGCCAATTTTTTTTTTAACATTTGATTGAATGGCGCCGTATACCAGATTATATTTCTGTTTCTTCTATTTTTAAGTTTATTTTAATTTGATTGGTGTTTTGCTGCTTATATTGATATCAATATTTTTATATCCACTATTTTTAGGGCTGTTTCATAGACAGTGGTTGACCTGTTAAATACATTTTCATCGCTTGAGTTATTGCTGGGTCTACTTATGATCGACTTAGGAATATGTTTTATAATTGATTGTATGTGATTGGACTTAGGTTTTACGTGTATTGGATTAGCGTTATCTTTTAAGTAGGATTCATATATGTTTTTATCTAAAGAACTTTTCAACATTGTCCTAGAATTTGCCGAAGCATACACTGATATATCCTCGGAAGAAATCAACATCATTAAAAAATGTAGAAAATCAGTTCTAGTAAATAACAATAACCAATGGATAAAAACTAAAATGACAAATTCGTTTAGTTTGGCGATAGGTTCGCTGGATTGTACAGAGGCATCAGATCTTGTTTGATTATTCATTCTATATACCCTCACAAGCATATTTGATACTACGGATATCGGCTTACATAGAGATGATGGACTAGCTATAATAAAAGACTCCAACAAAGTCAAGGGAGATAACTTTAAGAAAAAATCATACACAACGAAATGAAAACATTAGGCCTAAAAGTAGACGTATTAGCTAACATAAAAATAACAAACTTCCTGGAACACCAGGAGCATCACTAACAAGACAAATTCTTGATTCATCTAACCAGAAAATATTTCTAAACCAGTCTGTATCTTTCTTGCCATCACACGAGAAAAATCTCTTTCTATCATTGATGTTTTTCTTAGATAAAACTGGCTTCTTTGCACACCTTTTAGAGGAAACTCTATTTCCTTTATTTGCTTTGATATTGTATATCTAGAAAGAGAATTTCCTGCCTGGGTTTCGATATTTTTGCTATGGTCAACATAAAGTTTCTTTCGATCCTTTAAAAATGTTAATTCAAACCTGTGATCGTCCTTCAAAGTGGATGCTCTAGGGCGACCAGATCCAGATTTACCTTTGACCAAGCTTTTGACTTTGAACTTTTGACCAATTCGCTTCACGATAGGAGATGTTTTCACGTTTTCTTTTCTTAAAATATCAACAATCTGCTTGTAAGTCATTTCGGACTACCTTAAACCTGCAATTCATTTTTTTTTATATCCTCGCCAAGATGCGGTCTTACCATTTTTAGGATTAATTTTTTTACTTATTATTATATGCTATAATAGTTATGATGTGTAAAATAGACATTTTCAGTTAATATTAACAAAAATTCATGGAAAAATATTGAAAAATTGATTACTTCCTTCTTTCATTCTTGGCCTTTTTTTCTTTTTTTTTTTTTTGCTCATGAGTGTGTATATATATATATATATATATATATATATATATATATATATAATTACTAGCATGAGTACCTGGCGTTGCCTGACTTGACATGAAGTTCCGTTATACTAATCATTTTCGTGATATACTAATCATTTTCGTCACGGGTAACGTGGATACCCCTACAACAATTTCAAAAATAAAAGAACGGATGAAAAAAAATGTAACTATAATCGTCCCCAAAAAGAAGCACCTGATACCTCTCCACAAGATATTTCGGCAGAAGGGATCACTGTTTTAAGACAACTCACAATTTTGTAAATCTAAAAAATAACGTTTATAAACATTAACGCGTGCGTTTAGTTTTATTTTTTGTAGGAGTACTTTTCACTGACTTTTTTTTTTTTGTAAATAAAGGAAATTTTCGATTTGTTTTTTTGTTTTTATTTTAGGGGGAGGTCTTTTCGATTTGCTTTTTATATGTCGTTTTTTGTTTCTAATGTAATCCTCAAATTGACTTTGTCGTATTTTGGGGGTTGTTTTGTTTATTAAATTGTTAGGTGAAAGTACAGAATGGTCTCATAAAAATAATTGGTTAATGTGTAGTTTAGCGGCGTAAATTATTTGATAAAAAACAATTTATGAAAATGGTTGTTATATAAAACACATTATAAGACACAAACGCTGAAAGCCCGAAAAAAATTTGGCCTATGTAATCTCTCAAGCCTGACGAATGTCTAAACAGGTACAGTATAGTTCAAAAATTTGTTTGTGAAATGAAATTACAGTAAATAGTCATTCTAGCGTAAGGGTTAATTGTTGGGTAGATGGTGAGACATGATCGATTATGGTGGAATTTGAGTAGAGCTGGATTATCCAAGAAGATTGGTCAATAGCAATTTATTCATATAAGACTTGCAGATCACAATGTTATTGTCAATCGGGAAGCACGCCCGCAGTATTGCGCCTCACTGTGTTTATGACCTAATGAGTAACAAGCGTTTTTATTTATGATATATATATGATTTATGCATAATTTCAATGTGTTTTCTTCTACTCTTTGTTTGTCTCTTTGTTTGTTAGCCTATTTTTTCTGTCTGTTTGTTTCGCTGTCTCTTTGTTCGTTTGTTGAGCATTATTCGTGATGAATTTGTTGGCATTCGTTCCCAAATAAAATTCTGCTAGAAATTATTTCGAGAAGACTATCGGTTACTTATAGGATGGAACACATGAAGGTCGCCAACTTCCCTAAGTGAAAATGTTTATGTGAAACGAACTGAGTTCGAACTTGGCACACCAAGAATATCAGCTTTCTTGGTTTACCACTGAGCCACCATCACCTGACAGCCGATGATGATGATGATGATGATGATGATGATGATGATTGGAAAAAGAAAGAAAGGTTTATAGTACTTTTTAAAAACTCGAGACAGAAGTCGAGCAAAGGAAAATGGCGACCATTAATGCCAACTCAGTGCATTTTTCAAGAAGTTAATTAATAATAATAATAATAATAATAATAATAATAAATAAAAATAATAATAATAAATAAAAATAATTAATAATAATAATAATAATAATAATAACAATAATAATAATAATAATAATAATAATGATAATTAATAAAAATAATTAATAATAATAAATAATAATAAGGGTGTTGTTAATGATGATGATTGGTAAAAGAAAGGAAGGTTAATAGTACCTTTTAAAAACTCGTGGCAGAAGTCGAGCAAAAGAAAATGGCGACCATTAATGTCAACTCAGAAGACATGTTTATCGGAGAGAAACAATAAGATGGAATTTGCGAATGGCTAAGCAGAAGTCGAGGAGGAATTTTGTTTTAATAAACACGAGCAGAGACAACAACTTGGACTCGTTTTCATACGAAATAATAAGAAAAAAATAGAAATACATCAAACATAATAAGATAATAATAAGATTTAAAAAAAAGCAGGCATAAAAGAGACATTAAAAAAAAAGTCTGCCTCGTTCGGTGTTGCAGCTCCGGAAGGTGGATTTGAGAGCGAAATAATGTCGGGGAAAAAATGGCGATCTCCCCGGATGTTTAGAACCTGTCAAATGCGGAAGTCTCCCCTGAGGAAGAGCTGTCAGGATTCGCCGAACGCGGGAAATCAGTCCGAATTTGGGTTTGTGTGCTGTCGAGGTGGATGGAAGAGGGGGGGGGGGCGATGTTAGTAAAAGTTGTCGTGAATGAGCGAGAATGACAAAGATGTGTCTTCTATGTTACTATGTGTCGAGGGATGTGGAGGTGGAGGCGGGTGGATCGAGGCGTCGAGATATGCATGTTAAACGTGTGAGAGGAGGAGGGCCGATTCTGAAAGAAGTGACATAGGATCAGATACTGAGATGGATGGATAGAAACGCCATAAATAGACGTGATTCAGCGGCTATAAATAGACATACATAAATTCACGGCCAGATACATAGTAAACCTACACACACACACACACACACACAAACATATATATATATATATATATATATATATATATATATATATATATATAACAGACTAGAAGGGTGAACTGGCGTTTCCCGGGATCGAATATTTCACACTATCATATTTTTATTGTCATCGAAATCGATGAAGTCACCAATTCTTCAATCAAATCGATTGATTGTCTGCTCTAATTGGGGCCCGATCGCGGTGCACCTGGACGAAGATTCACAGGCCTCTCTCAGTGAATTTATACAATCAAGTAAGAACGCGCCGGATGTCCTATCTCTCTCTCTCTCTCTCTCTCTCTCTCTCTCTCTCTCTCTCTCTCTCTCTCTCTCTCTCTCTCTCTCTCTGAGAGAGAGAGAGAGAGAGAGCACTTTGGGTTAAGCACTTTGTAAATATATTTTCACCCGACGCGTATTTAAAGCGATTAAGCGAAGCCCACTATTAATTTGTTTGTAAACAAACTGATGGTTCGAGCACTTTGCGACGGGAGGGTGTGTATTTGATACACACTCTAGGAGAAATATTTACGCTACTGATTCGTAGTCGAATGGTGAGAGATTCCGACTGTCAATGCGACGGTTGCACGTTCAATCCACGGCTGGGGAAACGTATTTGTCTAGCCGCACTGATGAGTTTTGATACAACGAAACAGTTCTGTATGTGGATGACAATATATATATATATATATATATATATATATATATATATATATATATATATATCGATTTCGCTCTTAATGATATCACAAAGTATTGAAGCGAACTCTATAACCTCCTCGAAACGATGCGATGCACTGTAGTGTAAGCGAGTGGTAATAATTTCCAATGTTAACTTGACTAAATGAACAATTATGCTTGTTTTCAATGCTGGGAAACAATCGTATTGCCTCAGCAGTGTTTATACAGCATATATATATATATATATATATATATATATATATATATATATATATTAAATTTACCAAAATGATCCAAGATGGTAAAATTAAAGTATATTATAAATATTCAAGAATTAATATTTATAAAATTATCTCAGCCAGATGTAAAAGCCCAATAAAACCAAATAGGAAATAGAGCTTAAAATATGTTAAAAAACACTTTGAAATGAGTTAAAAACATATTTAATCTGAAAAGGAAACACTAGATAAAGGGATAGTCCGCGGAGTTTCGAAGAAATACTGTCCTTCTCATCAGAGGGTAGGAATTAGCAAAATACGGGATCGGATTTTGCATGCAGAAGTATTTGATGAAACAACAAGTAAGTCAAAGATCTTACTTGAAAACAAAAAAGTGAAGCAGAGGGAATATAGTGAAGAAAAAGGTAATTACACATGAATGGATAGTCTGGTGGAAAACAAAAAAATCCAGTGACGGTAAAATCCAAATGTAAAACTTCAACTTATATATATATATATATATATATATATATATATATATATATATATATATATATATATATACTCCTATAAATTTGTTTTGTGTGTGTATTGATATTCATATTAAACCCCCTTTTTTCTGTTCATTTAAAAGAAAATACAACTGTCTTATATGTGGATCGTGGAATTGCAATTGGCTTAAAAAGATCCAGCTAATTTGCATATTCTTTTAAACATTCATTTTAATTACTTCCCTATTAGATCTTTTGGTTTTCTTATGGAATGATCATCTTTAGCTAACTATTACGTGTAATTATATTCATGCAGATATTCTACATAATTTATACTTGCGCAATATTATCGTAAAAAGGTTATAGTACATATATTTATGCACGCGTATATATATTTGTTTAAAAAATGTTGCCTACCGAACTCCGCTGCCTATTTTTTGGTTTACAGACATGAAACTTAATACATAGGGTATTCGAACGCATGCGATACTTTATATTTGGGTTTTAGCTTAGGGAAAATTGGTGCAAAATGTGAAAATTAAAAAAAATTGAATTTTCCAGGTGAAGGTCGAACGACAGCATTACGAATATGCATGCGTCACATGATAGTTATTGTTTTAATTTTTAGCCTTGCAGCAAATACGTATTCATAGCTCAGTCATTATGTCAAAGGAAAAAGTACATCGTAAGCTAAACGTTTTGGTTTCGATTCTCGGTGGTGCCGTACGAGTAATTTTTTTTTTACTTTTTAAATCGCTACTATATATTGGATCCAATGTAATCTATATATCTATAAAAGTGAACGTGTTTGTGTGCCTGACTGTCTATCTGTCTGTGTGTCTGTGTACATTTCCCTATGCAATAACTCTGTCAATTTTTAGTCTACAGACTCGAAATTTGATATATAGGGTGCTGAGATTTGGAAATTCGATGTGATTGGTTTTCGGCCAGAAATTTGGCTGTTAAGACGTCAAAGTGCAACGAGTTGACCTATGAGAACTCTACCAAACTCCTCTGCCAATTTTTCGTCTAAACGCTTGAAATTTTAGATATAGGTTCCTTGGACATGGATCTAACTTAATAACTTGATTTGAGCCAAAAAAATAAATGTTTCGGGGTCATTATAGGGGTCAAATTTTAAAAAATGACCGTTTTTTTTTTCTTTTTTGCTCAGCATACACATCCAAACAACCAAGCAACGCCGGGCCGGAATGCTAGGAAAATAATAAATACGAAATCTGCATTAATCAAAATATCATATGTAAGCGTGCTTTACAATTGGGCAATGCCGGGTAGCCAGCTATTATATATATATATATATATATATATATATATATATATATATATATATATATATATATATGTGTGTGTGTGTGTGTGTGTGTGTGTGTGTGTGTGTGTGTGTGTTAAATGTTTAACTTCAACGTTATTTCATGCGGTTAATGGTAGCCGAATGAATACGGTCTTTGCTAATCGAGCCAGAGATGTTTCGTGTTGCCGGGTTTTAATCTATTGACTGGTGTTAATCGTGACACCCTGCACTGATGATTCCTGAAAGGATGAAACACCAGTGTCTGTAGGTTTTTATTAATTATTATAGTAAATAAAAATAATAATAATGTCAGCCCCGTTAAGAAACGTGTTTCTTATCGTTGAGCATTTTCAGTTGAATTATGTCGGCCAATTTCTTATGCATAGATAATCGTATAATGATTAGAGCACTGACGTAAAACAAAACATTATTAAAAAATATTTTTTTTAATTTCAACGTTATTTCACGCGATTAATGGTAGCCGATTGGATACGGTCTTTGTTAATCAAGCCAGATATGGCTTGTGTCGCCGGGTTCGAATCTGGCGATAGTATTAATCGTGACACGCTGCACTGAAGATTTCCGAAATGATGAAACTATAGTGTCAGTGTTTGTAAGTATGATATAATTATAGTAAATAATTATATTTAAGGCACATATGTATATTTATATATATAAAAAAGGAGGAAAATGGTCTGCCTTAAACCATTAACCTAGTTCTAAAACAGATCCTTTGTTCGATAAAATGCATGCCCATTGGCTGATAGGAAGGGGTGCGGTGGATACTAGAAATCTGATTGGCTAACTAAAATCCTCAACATATATAAAAACGAAAAACAACCACAGAATTCGCACATAAGCCTGACGAATCCTATAGTGGATGAAACGCCGAATATTCAGTGTAGCTTAATCGCCATATATATTTTATAAATTACTATATATATATATATATATATATATATATGTGTGTGTGTGTGTGTGTGTGTATGTGTGTGTGTGAGAGAGAGAGTGTGTGTGTGTGTTTGTGTGTGTTTGTGGGGGTGTTGTAGAGAATAATAGCCCAAAGATCAGACAGAGCAAGGTTTCTGTTAATGTATGTATACTTTAAAAGTACTGTGATCAAAGTACCGCAGATATAGGGTAAAAGCAATAGGTGTACTTATCTAGAGTTATAGTAATACAGAGGATAACAGACCAATAATTGTGAAATTATAAATCAGATTCAAAAGAAGACATGAAACAAAATCAGAGTAAGTGTACGATCGTTTCGGAAACGATATCTATTTAATTATTTGATATTAAGAAAAATAATATTTTGGATACTGTCTCCTCATCAACACAAATGAGGAGGAGGGGAAATTAAACTAGATTATTGGAGTGAGTATGGTGGGTGAACCGCTATGGAAAAAGGGTCCTAAATTGGTTTCTTTATAGTCGGAAAGTAGATTTGTGTATGTGTAATATTCTATGTTTATTTGATCGTTGGATACAAAATTTCACAGACTTATCGTTAACAAATAATATTTCAGAATTATTAATCTTTTATCTTCTCTCTCTCTCTCTCTCTCTCTCTCTCTCTCTATATATATATATATATATATATATATATATATATATATATATATATATAATCATTTGTAATCATTCCCAAACCAGAAGATGCATTTACTTCCCACTCATAAGATTTTATGCATATTTTTATGTAGTACCTCTTCCTCATAACACGCACACACCACACACACACACACATACATATATACATATATATATATATATATATATATATTAATATGATTACTTCATTTAATCACATAACATAATATAGGAAGATATAATTTCATGCGTAAATTTTTCAGTATTTACTTTAAGAGTGCTCAATACATAGTAGAGCTAAGTAGCAAGTTAGTAAGTTATGATAATATATATGGCAATTAAGCTACACAGAATATTCCGCGTTTTATTCTCGTGAGGATTCGTCATAAACCTGGTGAATTCTCACGAGAATGAAACACGGAATACTCTGTGTAGCTTTATTATTGCCATATATATTTTCATAACTTACTTTCTCTCACTCTCTCTCTCTCTGTCTCTCTCTCTGTCTCTCTCTCTCTCGCTCTCTCTTTATATATATATATATACATATATATATATATATATATATATATATATGTATGGGGGGTAAGTTTAATGGTCTTAATCTGTTTGTGTTCATGTTATAAAATGCGTCCTCTTTCTCTCATCATTCCCCTCGTTTAATTGACGTTTTAAAGCGAACTGTCAGTAGATTGTCCCGCTAAAATACCTTCAACCCTGTTCATTTATGGCGGGAAATGATAGCTGGGTCATCCGCTTGACTGCTTCCGTTCAGGCAATAATACTTCCGGTAGACTCTGAACGCAACATTTTTTTATTCGCTTCCCTTCACACACAGGACCGGTTTACATTCATCTCCACCCAACTCGGTGAGACCTACAGCTTATATCTACTGCTACACCCTTTCATCTCCACCGTACGGTCGATGGCTGTAATATAATATTAAACATTGGTCTAGATTACTATGATTGATTTGCCTATGCGGTCAACCTGATATTAATCGAATCTAACAAATTGCACTTTCATATCTTTTTGTTTTGTTGTTTTTCTTTTTGTTTGTTTGTTTTTTTGTTGTTGTTTTTGTTTTTTTTTTGCTACATGTTAGAACGTAAAACTTGGTTGCTCGGTCGTACAATACGCTTAAACATGATATTTTAATTCATGCAGATTGCGCATGCATTTTTATAGAATCAATCCTTTATAGAATGTTTTATATTACGAAAAATAAATAATAAAAACAAATAAAATAAATAATAATGATAATGTACTTCATCAAATTCCGTCTGTGTTTGTTTACAATATCACGTCAGCTGATATTTGGGCTTGACAACAGATTCCCTGGTAAAGTCACTTCTGATTAATGTTTAATTTTAAAATATGCAAACGAAGAAATGATTTGCGGCGATTTTAAATGGTACCTCTTCTTTTATCTTAAATTAAACTCATAAATCAAAAATAAATAAATAAATAAAATGGTGAGGTACACCTGGACTTGGACACGGGATCATTTGATCTGTAGATCTGAGCTATGCTTCCATATGACAAAAAAACTGTTATTTTCTAAGTAGAATTTATTTTTTGTAGATTTTATTATCTTCCCTGCCGGTGCAACCTAAAATATTTCCATGTAAAAATTATGTTTTATCAATAAGAAGCCATTCCTATTTATAGGATCGGATTTTTGCGATTTTCGATACTATTCCGATGAATTTCGGCACGAAACATCTTTAAGAACACTATCAATCATATAAATTAACGTTGTGTGACATTTGCAAAAGATGAGCTCAACGCTTTCGGAACCTATGAGGAACTCACACACATAGACATACAAAAGTGATTTTATATAATAGTACATATAGAGATATTGTATATAGAATTAGTTTTTTTTTTTTACAGGATGGAACCAGAAATGTATCGCCCTTAAGAAAACATCACTATAGCTCTATTTAAAAACTTTTATTGAAAAAATCAATTAAGGTAACTTGCTTATGTAGGAGAATTGGCATCTATTCAATGTAACAGCCTTCAGCTATAATAATCGCCTCGATATGTTCGAACTAAGAGCATGCCTTTTCCATAAGCGCCAGCGGGAGCTCGGCAAATACCCGATGATTGGCGGCGACCAGGCTAGCTTTGATGTTGTTGGAAATCATATTCTCCACATATGACTAAACATAATCCAGCGGGTTCAAGTCGGAGACGGAGAGAGTCAGTGAAATAAAAGTACAAAGTCGTTGCACTCCTTCTGAAGCTAAGCCTGGGTCTCTTTAGACTTGTGAACCGACGCTAAGTCCTGCTCCGGCGCTCGAGTCCTGCTACGGTTTGCCAGCGGGCACCTGATTGCACCAAGGTATCATCACACTCTTCAGTACATCCAGGTACACTTTGGTGTCGACTTTCAAACCGACTTCTAAGATGTGAGGTTGCTTTATGTGGCCTTCCCTTAAAAACACAGCAAAGACCAAAACCGTGCCCTTACGGCTTGAACCGTTCGGATTTGCATTTTGAGGGTGTTGGCAATTGTAATGTTATAACTTGGATCGTTAGAGAGCATGAGTTGTAGAGAGACGCATTGTGTCACTTTCAGACATGAAAAAAGGCCTCTGTCGCTCTTGGGATTTGCATACAACTGGACAACTAGTAGATGGTCTGCAGCAAAAAATAAAACCAGTTTTTCATCAAAGGGAAATGGAATCATGTCGTCTTTTCTATGGAGACGATTTTATCGTTTCACCCTATGTATTTTTAAGTGTTTGAGAAATGCATATACTTGCGAGGTAGGTTAAACAAGTTTGAAGGCGTTTTCATATGAGCAGTTTCATTGATAGTTTACTCATGCAACTGCAGTCCCCTTCGAAGTAATCTATTCCGGCTGCAATGCATTTGTTTTACCGTTCTAAAACTTGAAGACCCCATAGAAGTCCTCTTGTGCAAACCTGTGAATGACCCACGTCGAAGCCGCTTTCATCTCCTCAATTGTCTCATAATTACAGCCTCTAAGGTTTTCCCTGAGCTTAGGGAATAAGCAAAAGCCACAGGGATCAAAGTTTGGACTATAGGGAGGATGAAGAAGTGTCTTGATGCTCATCTTGATCAAATAGTCTGTGAAAAGGATGGAGATGTTGACTGTCACCTTGAGACAAACTTCGTGCAAATCTACTACATCTTCTGTTACTGGCGAATGACTGTTTGTTTCTGCGGCATTTTCACAAGCTTAAAATAGAATTTCATTGCATATCGTTTCTCGAAAGTGCCATCTTCTTCAGATTACATCTTTGATATACATTAACGGTGGCAATCAGGATTTAGTAGGACGTATTCCAATCCCTGTTGTAGCTGTTAATTTAGACTTGAAATCAATAACATACTAAACATTCAAGAGCTTTCGACAATTTTAAATGTATGTTTGGAAACTTTTTTTTTTACATAGGCATCACCACTTAACAAGACCAAGAGGCCACTCAAGGATAAGGGTTAAAGAGTGTACATTAGAAACTGGACAATATAGTAATCGTTAGTAATGGAAATTCGATAAAATTGTTAACTTTTATGGAACGGTTCATCAAAAACCCGCCCACGCAAGACCCGAAGACAACCATATTGCAGTTAGTTGAAAAGCAGGAAAACGGAAGATAATTCCATAGGCGTGCAGTTCCAAGAACGAAGCCCTGTTCATGGAATCCACATCTAGGCCCAGGCACAGCTAAAGAGTGGGAGAAATCGCTGATCGTCCTCTCTGCCAGACGAGTGTTTCCCGGAGGGGCCACAGATTGAAAGCAGCTCGTATTTACTGCTAACAAATATCACGTCATTTTTCTAGAAGTCATGTGTTTTTCAAGAAACGGTCTCTCCTGGATTGTCTAATTATATATATTTACTCGGAGTTTTCACACAGGTTATCATCAGAGATTACTCTTTGAAAATAACTAGTGGTGTTCCCTTAAGTTTGAGTAACAAGGAGTGTTCCTAAACTTTTATTTTGTGGAAAGAGTTACTTATTAGTAAGTACCTAAAAACGGGGAGTCAATTCCATTTCGTGATTCCAGATAAACCTGTTTTATTTTTATTTTTTTGCAGCGTGACTCGCAAAAAGAATATATTATTGCAAGCAGCGATATTATTATTGAAAACAGGAGCTTACAGCAATTTGCTTTTTTGTTGTAACCCAAACCGGTGTATAGTGTACATGGTACAATTTTTTTTTTAACTACACACTAAAAAAACAAAAAACATGGAAGACTTATCAAAAATGTTCATGCAATTTTTACAAGCACAGGCTGAGCGGGATGAACGCAGACAAGCGACACAAAACGAGTTTTTGCAAACACAAATACAGGCACAGGCTGACCGCGAGGAAAAGAGAGAGGACAGATTATTGAAATGGCAGCAGGAACAAGAAGAAAAGCAGAAAATGGCACAATTAAAGCAGAAAAAACTGCAATTGGAACAGGAAGAAAGGCATAAGAAACTACAATTGGAATATGAAGAAAGACAAGATGAACGTTTTGTTAAAACACTGGAACTACAAAAGAGTAATCGAGAAAATGTCGACAGTGTTAATTTCTCCAATACAACTATTTTTAATAGCATGGACACATTTCATTATGTGCCTGAGGAAGAGAAGAATTTTGAAGCATACTACACAAGATACGAGGATGTTTTTCAACTGGACTGTAAAAATTGGCCAAATAGTCAGAAAGTGAGCCTCTTACTCAGAAAATTGGGTACATCAGAACACAGCAAATTCGTAGATTACATATTACCTAAAAAAACTGCGGCATTAGAGTTCATGGAAGCTGTAAAATTACTAAAAGAATTATTTAATCCAAATATATCTCTTTTTCATAAAAGATGGCTGTGCATGAATCTAAGAAAGATGGACAACCAAGATTATTTTACATACGCATCAGTTGTCAATAAAAACTGTGATAATTTTAAGCTTGCAGAACTAACGGTAGAAGATTTTAAATGTCTAATCTTCGCTCAAGGGTTAGTTTCCACGAAAAATGTAGAAATACGCAGATGAGTGTTGTCTAAGCTGGAATCTGAGCAAGATTTAACCCTCCAGAAACTAGCAGAGGACTGTGAAAGGGCCATTACACTAAAAAAGGATTAAAAAAATATAGAAGAATCCGGAGTAGCATATGTAAGAAAAGTTAGAAAACCATACGCACCAACCAAGAACTTTACAAAGAAAAGCAATGGAACGGGATATTCCAAAGATAATAACCATAAATATAGTACAGAATATAACAAGCCTCTTCCTAGATATAACTGTAAGAGATGTGCAGAAAAGCATTGGGAATCAGATTGTCCTTATAAGAAGAAAAAATGTTACATTTGTAAGAAGGTGGGACACAAAAGCGATTGCTGCAGATATAAAGATTACACCAGAAAGAGAGGACAGCAAATAAAATCAAATACAAAATTAGACAAAGATCGGCGAAAATACGTAAAAGTGGAAATATTTAAAACATCAATAAAGTTACAACTCGACTCCGGCTCCGATGTTTCTATAATAAACCTGAATACGTGGAAAAAGTTGGGAAAACCGGCCATGATGAAAACTAGTAAAGCAGCCCGGACGGTAACTGGTGGGGGTATAAAATTTGAAGGAGAAGTTGTCCTCCCGATAAAATTGAAAGGGATTTCGAAGAAATTAAAAATATTCGTACTAAAAAATAGTGAAAATCTGTTTGGAATAGATTTAATTGAGAAATTCGGACTATGGGATAAGCCAATCAATACATTCTGTAAAAAATTAGAATATTCTTCTCCAACAACAGTAAATATAAAAGACGATTTAAAAGAATTATTTCCTGAGGCATTCACGACTAACTTAGGTCGCTGCAATAAATTCAAGGCCTCGTTTGAACTTAAAGAAAACGCCAGCCCAATTTTTAGAAAAAAGCGAAATGTTCCGTTCGCTGGGTTGGAAAAGATTGATAAAGAATTAAATAGATTGGAACAGACGGGAATTCTATCAAAAATAGAACACAGCGAGTGGGCAGCCCCCACCGTATACGTAAAGAAAAAGAATGACGAAGTTAGAGTGTGCGCAGACTTTTCGACCGGGGTCAACTCCCTATTAAAAGATCACCATTATCCCCTACCAAGCCCAGAGGAAATATTCATAAGCCTTGGTTTCAGTTTCAATTATAGCTAAAGCACTAAACTCATTTATTTTTATAAGTAATTTTTCCAAGAAATCTTCAAAAGTTTTATAGCTGATGGCACTCAAATCATGATTTTTTTATAGATAATTTTACGAAGAATTCTTATATATATATTTTTTCTTCATGAGTTTTGGTTTCGCTTTCGGTTCAAGCATGAAAATGAATATATTTTTGAAATCACAACTTTATAATATATAAAAGTTGATGTAACGATCTACGCCGGGCGTCCCTGTTAGATAAATACTTTTGCAGTTTTAACAAAAGAGCTACAATAATATCAGGGCGTCCTAATTTACGCTGAACATCCATAGAATGCCAACATCCATAAATAAATGAGTCCGTTGTGGAATTTCCACAGGTTTCATTAGTAATCATGATTATAGTTATAATACGCTTAATAATAATAATAATAATAATAATAATAATAATAATAATAATAATAATAATAATACTAGCAGCAAATACTAATAACAAAAATGATAATAATGATAACAGTAACAATAATAATAATGACAAAAATGATGATAATAATAACAATAATAATAACAATAATAATAATAATAATAACAAAAATGATGATAATTATAATAGTATTAATAATAATTAAATAATAATATTAATAGTAACAATAATAATAACAAAAATGATAATAATTAATAATAATAATGAAAATAATTAATAATAATAAAATGATAATAATAACAGAAATAATAAAAATAATATTAATAATAAAAAAGATAATAACAACAAAAATAATAATAATTACAATAAAATAATAACAAAAATAAGATAATAATGACAATAATAATTACATTAATAATAACAAAAGTAATAACAAAATAATAATAATTTCAAATAATAACAAAATAATTACAATAATATTAACAAAATAATAATAATCATAATAAAATAATAATAATAATAACAAAATAGTAAATAATGGGCAATCAACAATTCCCCCACAAACCAACAATCACGAGGTTGTTTCCTCAGAAATCGACAAGGCAAACATGCTTGCCAGTCGGTTTGCCTCAAACTCCACACTGGACCCTTCCAACCACCCCCTACCTGACTTTACTATTCCGATAGACGCAACGCTAGACGATCTGAAAATCACCCCTGCTCAGGTGCATGCTATCATAAAAAACTTTGACACTTCAAAAGCATGTGGACCCGATCTCATCCCAGCTGTGCTATTAAAAAAAATGCTCACCGAAGTAGCTCCAGTTCTCTCCAAACTCTACAACAAATGCCTTAATGAAGCTTGCTTTCCGGGCAAGAATTCTGGCGAAAGGACTGACCCATCAAATTATCGCCCTATTAGCCTCCTTCCACTTTTTGCCAAAATATCTGAGACCTTAATTAACGATGCTCTAGTCCATCACCTTACAGATGCTAAACTTCTGACTGACAAACAATATGGATTTAGACAAGCCCGTTTCACAGCAGAAATCCTAAATGTAATCTCTGAACGTATATACCATTCACTGGACAGAGCGGGGGAGGGCAGAGCGGTAGCTCTAGATATATCTAAGGCTTTTGACAGGGTATGGCATGAGGGTCTCCTCAGGAAAATTAGATCATACGGTATCACTGGTAGAATACGTAACATAATTAGGTCCTTCTTAGATAAGAGAAAAATCCAGGTTGTCCTCGACGGTCGTACATCTAAACAATATGATATAAATGCGGGGGTGCCCCAGGGTTCTGTCCTTGCACCTCTATTGTCCCTGATATTTATGAATGACCTCCCCGACAAAATTGCTCTGAGATGGGTATATATGCTGATGACACTACACTCTATGGCAGGCACAACAGGAAGACGAATGAACACATTTCTAAAGAAATGGCAGAAACACTAGAGGAAGATCTCCAATCTGTGGTGGAATGGGGACAAAAGTGGTTGGTCGCGTTCAATGCTGCCAAGACTAAACTAGCTTCATTCAATAATTACAAGAAACCCTCTCTACCACCTATAGCAATGGCCAACGACTCTTTATCTGAGAGTACATCTTTCAAACTCCTTGGCCTAACGTTCACAGGAAACATGAGTTGGAACAATTACATTGAAGGCATTGCCAGGGCCGCTGCAAGAAAGGTGGGCTCTCTCTACCGTGCTAGACAACTACTAACACCCGAAAGTATCCTGTACGTCTATAAGGCCACCATTCGCCCATGTATGGAGTATTTCTGTCACATCTAGGCTGGTGCATCTGCTACTAGTCTCTCGCTCCTTGACAAGGTTCAAAAGAGAGTCGCAAACCTGATAGGCCCTGAACTGGCATCTAAGCTTCAGCCTCTGTCGCATCGACGAAATGTTGCATCCCTCTGCCTTTTCTACAAGTATTTTAGTGGTGAATGCTCTGACGAACTGCAGACACTTGTGCCCCCACGACGTGAGCACCCTCGACAAACCCGACAGGCTGCTAAATCCCACCCCCACACTGTAGATATCCCTAGATGTAAAAGATCTTTTTACTCCAATAGTTTCTTCCCCAGAACCGCTAGACTCTGGAATTCTATTCCAGGTCCCTGCTTCGCCAACATTACTGACGTGCAGAAGTTCAGGTGTAACGTTAACCGACATCTTGCTGCCCGAATCCCTACATAGTACCCCAGTAGTTGTTGCCCCTGATAGTATCCCCCTACACCAAAGTGGCAATTTGCCTTGTTTGGGGTGAAAATGTAATAAAAAAAAATAATATAATATTAATAACAACAACAATAATAATAACAATAACAATAATAATAACAAAATAATTTTACAAAAATATAATAATAACAAAATAATAATAATAATAATAATAAATAATCATAACAATAAAATAAAATAATAACAACAATAATAATAATAGTAACAAAATAATAATAATAAAAACAACAACAATAATAATAATAACAACAATTACAATAATAATAATAAAAATTACAAGAATAATAATAATACCAATTACAATAATGATAATAATAACAATTACAATAATAATAATAATAATAAGAAGAAGAAGAAGAAGAAGAAGAAGAAGCTGATGAAAACACAAAAAAAAACAAATAATGCAAGAAACCAACAAACATCCACACGCACCGATAATAAACCCCAACAGATTGTAACGTAGTAGATTTACTTTTTTTTTTTTTAACTATTAACAAACGATTAAAACTACTTGTTTACAAAGAAAGGGAAATGCATTCCGGTGGATTCAATTTCCTTATTAAACTACTTTTTTTTTTTAATCGAGTTCTTTTTTATAAGTTTACAATTTTTCATATTTGTTTTTAAATAAATGTTTGCTTCACAGTAAAAATAAAAATGTGCAATTCACGCAGACTTTAGAAAGACACGAGAAAATTTGTCACACAATTTTAGATTTTCGGACAGGCAGCGAGGAAAAAGAAAGACATCACGCTTGCGGTACGGATTACATAGTGTTAACAGGTGCGTCGCCACGTAATTATCACTGTTTTGGTTGAATAAAGCGAGGGAAAAGAGGAATGCTTCCTGCCCTTTCATTTAAAACTGCGTCTACATCCCGTTATTGGAATTGACCAAGGACTTGATTACATATCAGACTAATTGATAGGAATTTGACATCTGGACGCATGACTGGCTTTAAACACTGTTTAAACTAAATACAACGGACGCACTTGTTTTGGAATTTAAAAGAAACCTAAATAGCCTTACAAGTTCATTCTCTGTCTCTAGTATTATATATAAAGTCACTGTATGTGTGGGTGTGCCTTCCTTATAGGTTCCAAAACGACTGAGCCTATCTTTTGCAAGTTTTACACAAAGGTAATTTATATGTCTGGCAGTGTTCTTAGATATGTTTGTGCAGAAATTCAACGGATAAGTCTCGAAAATCGCAAATATCCTACATTAAAAATAATCTTTCTTCTCTTATAGATAAAAAAATAATTTTTACAGGGGAATATTTTCCGTTACCCTGGTGTAACCTTGGCCGCTGATAAAAAAGAATAATTTTTACAAAGGAATATTTATTCCTTTATAAAAATTATTCTTTTTTTTTATCTATAAGAGAAGAAAGATTTTTCTTTTTAATCGCCAAGCCCAATTATCAGCTGACGTGATTTGTATAATAAACCAACACAGACAGAATTTGATGAACGACATTATCATTATTTGTTTTCTTTTATAAGAATTGAATTATGGTTGGTTGTTTTATTTTACGGCATATCAACCCTTTTCAGGTTATTAAATGCCGAATCTGGTGATTTTGAAGAACGATTTTTTAATATAGTATATTTGTTTTTTAATTCGTATTCTATTTAACCCATAGTTGGGACCCTAACAGGTGCTACCACCCCGGGTCAGAGTGGACCTGGGAGCAATGGCAATTAAAGGGTGGCTCCACACTCCCTAAGGCCTGCAAGCTGGGGCCCTCACAATCGGATATAGTTTAAGGTCATATCCAGGACCGAGAATTGAATTAGTCCAGCGGGCAAATTACTCATCCTAATATATAATAATCAGCGGAGGAATGATTCTATAATAGTACATACGCAATCTGCATGAATTAAAATATCATATTTAAGCGTATTCTACGACTGGAGGCGATGCCGGGCGTCCAGCGAGTTTATTTATGAGAATTAGATGATATTAGAACAGATCGCAAACATAGTCTTTATTTTATTCATCTCTTTAGAAGCATATTCAAATAACTACTAAAAGAGAGACCCGATGTTGCCCGGAATTAAATGAATATCAACGAATGTTCCACGCTTCCAATACATTTATTGTCATCAAAATCGGTGAAATCGCTCAGTTTTTCAATCCCATCGATTATTTGCCTCCACTAGCCGCGGTGCACCGGCAGGAAGCTTAGCATACATCCTCGCAGTGACTTACAATATATTGTAGTCCACATTGCACTGTAGAGAATCTACTGTTGATTTTATGAAATTATCTGCAAATAATGACTTCACTGAAAGTTTGAAATGCAAATCTCAAGTATCATGGTTCAATTTTTCTCTAAAAGAAACATAAATTTCGAACGCGCCCTTGTCTTACCAAAGAACCAACTGTTGATTTTATTAAACCGTTTTTACATAATCACTTGAACTAAGGATAAACATCCAAAAGTCAAGTATCAGTATATATATATATATATATATATATATATATATATATATATATATATATATATATATATATATATATATATATATAAGCTTTGCGCTTCCCTTACCAAATTTTGGCAAAAAGCCAGAACACTAACAAATCTAAGCTAATTTGAGCGACTCGTCTGCCTGTGTCGTTTTGTGTATCCGCTAAGAATTTTTTAAGGAGTTACATCTTGTAAACGAGTGCGCATGAAGAACATGAAGAATGTATCGCATAAAAATAATTACATTCAAAACTCTAGACGAGACTAATTTCGTTAGTTTTATTCAAAGAAACTTCCCCAAAATGTAAACTTTAAGAGTTTCTGTTATTAAAAAAAGAAATAATCATCTATACACGCATTCTTTATGTTATTTTGTCTGTATACCATACCACTTATCAAGGCCCGTAAGCCACTCGGGGATAAGGGTTATTTTCTGTACAATAATCAATGGCATAATATCGTAGTAATAGTTGGTATTGGAGATTTGATAAAGTGTCTTACTTAAGGGGGCGATTAATCAGGAATTAGTTTATGTTGGACTTGAAGACGTCCAAGTTGTAGTCAGGTGGGAAACAGGAAAACGGAACAGAATTCCACAGGCGTGCACTTCTCAGAAAAAAAAAAGCTATGGAATCTACGTTTTGATTTAGGCACAGATAAAGAATGGGGGAAATTACAGTGGTTTTAGCTAGACGGGTGTTTATCATGAAGGATTGGCGAGGAGGGACCAGAGATTGGAGCTCGGATGAGCACTTGCCATGGAAATAACGATAAAACAAAGACAGGCTCGCAACGTCTCTTCTGTGGGAGAAAGGTTGCAGGGAAAAGAAGAGGGCATCCCCCACTACGCCACGAAGTCTATTTTGTACTTTGTCAAGACAGGATAGGCTGTTTTTTGAAGCTTCAGCCAAGAGGTGGCACCAGTACTCCATCTTTGGACGTACTTTGCTTTTATATATTATATTATATTATATATATTTCACTACCTGCACAGCAGCAGTCGCATAGCGTACTGGTAAGAAGCTGTGACTGTTGTTTAGTCGGTCGGGTTTCGATTCTGGCTCAGGGTTGTTGCCTGTCTAGCCGCACTGATGAGCTGTGATACAGCGAAACAAAGGGCAAATAACTCTTTTCTTAACGCTCAGGGGGCGAAATAAAGAAGAAAAGAAATCAATCGCTAAAAAAATAAAATAAATAAATAAAAATTCACCAATCTTAGATTTATAAGCGACTAGCAGGGGTACCCGGCATTGCCCGTGTGCTTGTAGGTGTGTGTGGTGTTAAATAAAAAAGAAACTGGGGGGGGTAGGATGGAACCCGAAGCCCTGAGGCGAAGTTTGAAAATAAAATCGGCCAGCCAGAATGAGTCTGTGAAAGATGTTTGAAAGTCGTCGAGCGTTACGACGACGACGATTACGATGTAAGCATTGTCATAAGCGAAGTGAGAAAAGAAAACACCGTTTTAATAAGCGGGGGTGGGGGTAATCAAAACATTTTAAAAAAACACAAAAACTCTAACGTAAAGCAAACGAACACGTGAAAAATGGCTTAAATAAGCCTGTTTCGATATAAAAATTTAAAAAATCGGTGGATACCCGGGTGTCGCTAAGAATAAGCGAAGTAAAAAAAAACACAACAGGAAAAAGAACGTTACGTGAAAAATGGCTTGAATAACACAGGGTTCAATATTTAAATTTAAAAAATCGAAACAAAAAACATCTCACACCACGATTCCAACCCAAAACGTTTAGATAATGAACAAACACGCTAACCAACTGCGCTAAAGCGACGGAAATGAAATCTGCTCGGGTTTTCAACTATTTAAACTAAATCAAGTCACGACGTCATGACGTCATCTGACGCATGCGTAGAATCGGTCATCGTTACGAGAAACCCATTTTTGTTGACTCCCTCACCCCCTGTGGAAAATTGTCGATTTTTGAGTGAAAAAGTTAACGTTTTTGGCCAATTTTTCGATATTTTTCAAGCGAAGGATGGGGCTTCGATATGATACCGAGTTTGTGAATTTTCGTCGTGTCTGTCGAAAGTTTTTAGCAGACACACAAACATACACACAAACAAACAAACAAACATACATACATTTTCGCTTTTATATATATAGATAAGAATCGTGCATGAAATTGGCAAAGGTCCGGTAGTCCCGTGGTAACACACCAGACTACTTATCGTGCCTTTGTAGGTTTTACCCTTGTCAAATAAAGTCTAGCTATACTAATGAGGATTAAACTCCGATACATGCATGTATATAGATAACTTACTTTATGCACGTAGTGATTATTAATTAATAAAATGATGAAGAATTAATCTCTCTATATAAATAAAATGAACTCATTTTTTCCAGTCTGATTTTGACATTAATAGGATTAAAAATCAAGATATTTCATGCAAATATAATATGCACAAACGGCAGAACAATATCTGAGGTGTGTTATAGGCTTATTATTTCTCAAATTCCTCGATAATCTTAGATTTCTATACTTTTTCTGCTGAGAAGTCACGGCCAAAATCGGTTAAGATCAATGGAAGTGGTAAAATATTTTCTCTCTAATAAATTCTTCCTCCCCCTGCCACCACTTAACACCGTTTGGGGATCGTTCACAAGGAACAGTTGAGAAGAGAACACCGGTTTGGCTTCGTAGTTCTTTCATGTGAAGTTATTTAAAATCACTAAACTAAGCTGCAGTGCTCTGTCGCGTAGTGGTTAGCGTGCTGGACAATTCACATTATATTTTCACGTTCGCGCCGACCTACCGTAGTCGTTTTTTTTTTTTTCCTAAACAACTGGAATGGACTTTTCTTGGTGGCCGAACTGTTAACGTTGCAGATTTTTTTTTTGTTTTTTTTTCACACTTTATTTTCCTACTTTTACTCATGACTCCGGGTTTGATCCTTCCTACTTACCTACCATAACATTTTTTAAAACTCCTCCCCCGTCCCGGAAACAAACACTCGGGCAACGCCGGGTACCCCCGCTAGTATTTAAATAAAATTAAAAAAGTAAAAAAAGTCCTAAAAATTTGGGCGAAGAAAAATGTAAACAAAGGGTAAATAACTCCTTTCTTAAAGCTCAGGAAGCGAAATAAAAAAAGAAAAAATAATATTTCGCTAAAAAAAAAATAAATAAATGAATAAAAATTCAACAATCTGAGATTTATAAGCAATAAAAATCGTGCATAAAATTAGCAAAGGTCCGGTAGTCCTGTGGTAATATAATAAAATAATTAATAATTAATATTTAAATAATATATATATATATATATATATATATATATATATATATACTTCATTTACTCACATAAAATTAATATACGAAAGTATAAATTTATGCGTAAACTTTAAGTATTTATTTCAAAAGTGGTCAATACGTAGGCAGAGCTAGTTAGTAAGTTATAAAATATATATGGCGATTAAGCTACACTGAATATTCCGCGTTTCATCCACTCTAGGACTCTTTAGGCTTATGCGCATAGGGCTGAAGAGCCCTAGAGTGGATTAAACGAGGAATATTCAGTGTAGCTTAATCGCCATATACATTTTATAACTTACCATATATATATATATATATATATATATATATATATATATATATATATATATATATATATATATATATTAGTGATGAGAAGATGAATCGGGATCCAGAATCAGAAAAATCATCACTTATAGAGGCATTGGAATCGTCCGAGGAATTGAAAAAATTTGTGCATAAAATGATTCTTTTTTTCTTTTTACTTGATTTTGTATAAAGCAAAAATTTCCACTGCTGCTTGTAATGAAAATATAATACATATTTATTGATTTTAAATTACTAATAACACTAAAATCGATAGGTCGTCCTCGCGCACGTGTTCTTTTACATTTACGAAAATATCTGCACATTTAATATGACTTTTTTTTACAGCAATTGGAATAAATTACAACTCGATCGTTAAATATTATAATAATCGGAATCGGTATTGATAATTTAATCGAAATCAGGAAAAATATTGGAATAGTCACATTACTAATATATATATATATATATATATATATATATATATATATATATATGTCTGTTTGTGTGTGTGTGTGTGTGTGTGTGTGTGTGCCCTATCGATCTGTCTGTCTGTCTCCATATTTTCAAATTCTATTTCTACCGAAACTATTTCTTCTGACGAGTTAAAGGCAAAATGGATTCAGTTATTGATATAAAAATTAAATGAATGATTTTGCGCTACGAAACAGTTATTGTCAAGAACTGTGAATGCCAACGTAATAAAATAAATAAATTGTAAGATGGTCAAACTGATGAAATTTGGAAAAGAGTATTTTATCATTTGTTTGTTATATGCTCCGAAATTACATTGAGCTTATAAATTAAGGATTATTACATAAAAAATTAAATGTAATAATATATATATGTAATAATATATATAATAATAATAATATCATATTTCCACAGAAACAAAAAATATGCATATATATATATATATGCATATATAAATATATGTATATATATACACACAGAGAGAAACACAGAGAGAAAGAAACAAAGAGAGATAGATAGATAGATAGATAGATAGATAGATAGATGATTCTTGAACTAGGAAAAAAAGGATTAAATATATTTTTCTGCAGCGTTATAAGAGTCAATTAGTCATTGTTATACGCATATAGACAGAAACATGAGAATGGTTGTTTCATGTCATTAAAATAATGTTTATTTCATCATAATAAAGGTACACCTTGCTCTTTATTAATGAGCACAATCATATAAATCGCAAAAAATTCGTTGGTTTTTATCTTTGAATATTTTTAACCTAGAATAATTATATATATATATATATATATATATATATATATATATATATATATATATATTAGTGTTGGGACGATTAATCGGAATTGCAATCGGAAATCGGAAAAATCGAAATATGTGGGGGTATAGGAATTGGAATCAGAATCGGAAAAATTGATGCCTATTTTCCAATGCCAAAACGATTCTTTTAATTGTCTTTTTTTATTTGAATTTGTTTAAATTAAAAGTTTCCATTGTTTATAATGATAAAATAATAAAAAAAATTTATTGGTTTTATAATATTAATACAGCTAAAATCAATAGATCACTCTCCACAAGTGTATTCTGACGTTTCGGAAAATATCTGCACATTTATCACGTTTTTTTTTTGTACAAAGATCGGAGAAAATAACAATCATATAGTTAAATAAATAGAGATTTATAAAGAATCGGAATCGGAATTGGTAATCGTATCGGAATCGGGAATTTAACACAGAATCGGTAATTGCATCGGAATCGGGAAAAATATTGGAATCGTCCCATAAAAAATATATGTACATATATAGATAGAATATAATATATATCATAAAACATACATGTATATATATATATATATATATATATATACATATATATATATATATATATAGAATATAATATATCGTGATAAATAACATAAATGTATATATACATATACATAGGGAACATAATATATATATATATATATATATATATATATCGTAACAAATTACATATATATATATATAATATAATATATATCATAATAATTTGCATAAATGTATATATATATACACATATATATATAGAATATAATATATATCATAATAAATTCCATAAATATATATGTATATGTGTATATATAGATATATAAGATATTATACATGACATAATAATTACATGTATATATATATATATATAACTACTTAATTTACTCACATAAATTTATATACGAAAGTATAGATTTATGCGTAAACTTTAAGTATTTACTTCAAAAGTGCTCAATACGTAGGTAGAGCTAGTTAGTAATTTATAAAATATATATGGTGGATACTAGAAAGCTGATTGGCTAAGTAAATCCTCAATAGAAAAAATACCATATAAATACGATAAACAACCACGCATAAGCCTGAGGAATCCTAGAGTGGATGCAACGCCGAACATTCAGTGTCGCTTAATCGCCATATATATTTAATAAATTACTATATATATATATATATATATATATATATATATATATATATATAATATATATATATATATATATATATATATATATATAATATAACATAATAATTACATAAACGTATATGCATAAGATATAAGACTTTCCATAATAAAGAATTGAACGGTATGATAAACATTAATTTGAAATTTTTACCATAGATTTTTAGCACTTATATATATATGTGTGTGTGTGTGTGTGTGTGTGTGTGTGTGTGTGTGTGTTTGTATGTGTATGTGTGTTTACACAAAACTGAAAATTTACCCCAAATCAACAAATATTCCTACTTTATTTTCTCCACGTGTATGACCCTTTAATTGTGTACCAAATACTGACATCTATTTTTTTTATTTTTAATTCTCACAAGATTAAGCCTCTTCGATCGAACCTCTATCTTTCTCCAAAACCTCGCTGCCGCTTGGGCATTCATTTGGCCTATAGCCAGCCGGCGCGTCACTTGAGGCCACAATGTCATTTACTAAGGCCTAAATCTATTAGGGCCTGCATAATATACAGCGGAGTGTCCAGACACGTCCGATGGCTGCAGTGATTTCAATACAATGCATACTAAGTATGACTTGACAAGTCATGGATTGAAGAAAAAATAAAGTTACTGTCAGACTCGCCTGGGCAGGGAAGTCTGGATATTGGCCAATTGAATGAACAGGATTTTACTTATAAGAAATATTCATTTCTCAATGACTACAAACTATATATATATATATATATATATATATATATATATATATATATATATATATATATATATATATATATAGTAATTTATAAAATATATATGGCGTTTAAGCTACACTGAATATTCCGCGTTTCATCCACTCTAGGACTCTTTAGGCTTATGCACGAATTCTGTGGTTGTTTGTCGTTTTTATATGCTCCTCTTCTATTGAGATTTTAGTTAGCCAATCAGCTTTCTAGTATTATACATTACTAACTAGCTCTACCTACGTATTGAGCACTTTGGAAGTAAATACTTAAAGTTTACGCATAAATCTGTACTTTCGTATATTAATTTTATGTGAGTAAATTAAGTATATATATATATATATATATATATATATATAGAGAGAGAGAGAGAGAGAGAAAGAGAGCGAGAGAGAGAAAGAGAGAGAGAGGGAGTCTTGGAAGTTTTTAACCTTTAAAACTATACAAAAAAATATTTTTATCATTCGTTAGAAAACTATTCAGTCAGTAAGTCATTTAATCACCTGCAATCACTGCATCAACTTGCTCTCTCGAGTTCACTATAGTACCAGTAATAATTTATTGTTTAAGTGATCATCAGTTGTATACCATGAAACACTGTTTCGGGGATTTATATATATATATATATATATATATATATATATATATATATATATATATATATATATACACTCGTAAGCAAAAAAAATAATAGGCCAAACAAATTGTATACATTTTATTGCACTAAATGTTATATCGAAATATCGAACAAAGAATAATTGAACAAGGAAACTTAAACGAGACTAATAACACAGAACAAGACATTTACTTTAATAAATGCTTAGGATGGAATCGTATTCCCTTTTGAATTTTTTAAAAGATCAATCCTTTTAGACATGCTCTCAACCAAAGTGGAACACTGTGAAAGGAGATGCGATTCCATTAGGTTTACATAGCTTCCCACATTGTTCTCAAAATTTGTTTCAGCCAATGCACGAGATCTTATGGACCAAATATTCTCGATTGGATTTAAATTGGGTCTTTGACCTGACCAAAATATCACATCAATTGAATTATCAGAAAAACATTTTTTGTGACTTTAGCAGTGTGTGCAGGGGCAGTATCATATTGAAAAATAATGTTCTGGGATAGTACCAGCTTCTGGATACTTGGTCATGTTTCTAATATTCGAATTTATTCCTTAGCATTGATTGACTTCTCATACATAATTAGTTCCCCAACTTTTGCTGCAGTAAAAGTCCCCATACCATTATCGCTCCATTCCCGTGTTTATCCGTCCTTTTTATACAACTTCTTTCTCCAGTTCTTTGAATGCACCGTTCGGGAACATCACTAACAATACAAAATATTGATTCATCATTCCTGAACCAGTCTGCCATAACACGAGAAGAATCTCTTTCTATCCTCGATGTTTTTCTTCGATAAAAATGGCTTCTTTGCACACCTTTTAGAAGAAAATCCATTTTCCTTCATTCCTCTAGATATTGGTATATCTAGAAAGAGAATTTCCAGTCCCTGTTTTGAATTATTTGCTATGGTCAACATAAGTTTTCTTTCTATCCTTCAAAACAGTTAATTTAATCCTATGGTCGTCCTTCAAAGTGGATGCTCTAGGGCGACCAGATAACGATTTCATTTTTACCGAGCGTCCGACTTCGAACCTTTGACCAATTCGATTCACTACAAAAAAAAGATGTATTCACATTTTCTTTTCTTAAAATATCAAAAATCTATTCGTAAGTTATTTTGGATTGCCTTAATCCTGGAATTCCGTTTTATTATATCCTCGCCAAGATGCGGTGTTATCATTTTTAGGATAAATTTTTCCAACTATTATTATATGCTATAATAATAATGATCTGCAAAATAGAAATTTTCAGTTAAAATTAACAAAAATTCATGGGGAAAAAGCGTGAAAGAAGTTGTGTTTGGAGGCTTTATCAATGCATTGCGTATTAAACACACAAGTAAGTATATAAAAGTCTAATGAAAATATTAGGAGAAATTTTCAATAAGTTTCAATTATATTAAGTTATTTGCCAACATAATTTGTCGTACAAGAGGTAGGTGTTGATGTAAGTATCTCTGCTCTCAGGGGTGAAAATAAAAAGCAACGTGTACAACTGTTTGGCGAGGCTCTCCTTTGTCTTTTTAATTTTTTATGTATTTTTTATTTAATTTCTCTCAAATTTTGTCATTATTTTTTTATATGCTAACTCGTATTCATGGTGTTTCCTACGAACCGCATTAATATAGCTTTTAAGCGCAACTCCTTTATCATATATATATATATATATATATATATATATATATATATATATATATATACTAGCAAAAGTACCCGTTGTTAGTGGGTTCAAAAGCAACCTACAGAAAATGGCCTCTGATTTGTTAAAGTATGATAGGTTCTGAAAAGGAAGGGTTGTAAAGAGATAGCTTCGAATATGGGGATATCAAAACCAAAGCAAAATATGATGAACTAAAAATAAAATAGATAAATCCAATAATTTATTATACCATACCTGTTCACACTGAAACACTAATCACAATATTCTGTGGATCTATATTAAAAAACCTTCTTAAACTTTGTGACATATTTCCATTCTATGGAGGTCAGATGCGAACGAACACCCCCATAATTTTATTATATCATATTTCTTCAAACTGAAACATAATTATCAAAGTATACTTACACAGATAGATATGAAAGGTCTTTATTAAAGTGTGTGCCTATTTCCATTCTATGGAGGCCAGGCGCGAACGCAGACCCCACAATTTTATTATACCATCCCTATTTAAGTTAAAACATACTTATCAAAGTATTCATATGTACATCCATATTTAAAACACTTGTAAACGTTTTTTTTTTTTTTTTTTTTCCCATACTTTGTAGACCAGGCGCGAATGCAGACCCCACAATTTTTATGAGTCACCGTGCCAAATAAAACATACCCATTGCTGTGTCTCGATACATCTTCTATCATTATATGTAATCAGTTTTTTAAAATAGTCAATCTTATAGGAGCCTATTCGTGGCAAGACAGACACACACACACACACATACACACACAGACATTCAGCTTTATATTATAGATATATATTAGTGTCGGGACGATTAATCGGATTAGGTATCGGAATCGAAAGTATCGGTGCCTATTTTACGATGCCAAACGATTCTTTTAATTGTCCACACAGAAATGACGTTTCAGAGGCGAGCCATTCCAAGAAAGAAGCTTTGTTCATGGAATCTACGTTTAGATTTAGGCACAGATAAAGATTGGAAAAAATATTGATAGTGGTTTCAGCTAGACGGGTGTTTTTGTGAAAGTTTGGCGAGGGGGGCGTAGATTGGAGCTCAGACGAAGACTTTCCATGAAAACAACGATAAAGCAGAGACAGGCTCGCAACGTCTCTTCAGTGGGAAAGAGGTTGCAGAGAAGAGAAAATGGCAGCTATATATATTAGCAGCACCTTCCTAGATGTGGCAACAGTACTCCATCCTTGGGCATACTTGACTCTTATACAGATAGAGAATTACATAAGCAGTGAGATATCTACTGGAACGGTAGAAGTATCCCTGCACGTTTCCAGCGACATTAGCAACGGATTTGATGTGCATGTTCCATTTCAGATCAGGACTAAAGTTTAATTCAGAAGCTTGTCAAAACATGGAGCCACCCCAAACGTATAAGTTAAATAATAAACAGTATAAATTTGAAGGGATGAAAATTAAAGAATTAAAGTGATTAAGGTGGTATATGATGCAATTAATATTATCGCACAATGGATATAAGTGGTTTGTAAATGAGTTAAGGGATTTTCCATTGTGCGTTAGGGGGTATGAGTTCAACACCCGCGTCATATGTTGAGGTATACATTTGATATCGACAAGAAAGCGATTGAAGATAATGGATGAGGCTCTTATAAACATAAATTATTAGGGGGTATTATCATAGAGCGGCGTGTACGGCACAATCACGGTGAAACACCGGTTCTCGCCAGATCACTGATGTTAAGCAACGTTGAGCCTGGCCAGTACCAGATGGGTGACCATTTAGGAAGGCTAGCTGCTTTATGTACCTTCTGGGAAGGTTCGGCGTAGGGCCAGCACCTTCAACCTGAAAATAGAACTCCTCGCTACAAAAGCATCTACAAAGTTGTAAATGGTCTATGCCCTTCCAGGGACTCAAGGTTATGGGATTGTAGAGAGGGTTCTTGAAATAGACAATGGAAATTAATTCAGTATATATTAGAAAGAGCATAAAAGGGCAGGGCAGTATCAAACAAAGTATAAACTTTCTGACAAAAACGTGCTCGATACTAGAGGAAAGACAAAGTACATGAAAAAAATAAATAAATATCAAGATCTGAAATGGTAATTAATTAGATTATGAATATGTAAAGAATTCAATGTTATTCATATTAGAGTTGGCACGCAAATTGAAAAGCCGCCATAAATAGTTCAGCCAGATTGATGAGACAATTTTTTTCCAATTTTTCCAAAGGCTTGAACGTTAAGGTACAATTTGAAAGTATAAAGGAATTTGATTTTCAAGCAAGAAAATTCCAACTATACATCCAAAGGTTGAGATAATAATAATGATAATAATAATAATAATTATTATTATTATTATTATTATTATTATTATTATCATTATCATTATTATTATTATTATTATTATTATTATTATTATTATTATTATTATTGCTACTACAATTCCGGTGAAGCCCAACAGCCGCTGTCAACGAAAAATCAATGGCAAGCAGTTGGTGCGATAATGCAAATTTACTTGAAAATGTTATCGAAAGAGGTGGAGAGTACTGGAAACCTCGGGAGACTTGTTGTCACTCAGCTTCCAGGGAACAAAACAGGTTGTTGTCAAGGAGAGAGCTTTGATGACCTGTGTGAAAGCTCCTTGTGAGCCAATAATAATAATAATAATGATATTATTATTATTATTATTATTATTATTATTATTATTATTATCAATAATAATAATAATAATAATAATAATAATAATAATAATAATAATAATAATAATAATAATTTCGTTTATCAACGTCTATCTGAAAAGAGAAGGAATTCATTTCCAGAAGATTTCCCTCAATCCCGGCTCCAAACCAGGAGCTTCAAAGATAAATGGATTTTCTAAGGATGTTGGTGGTACCTACAATAGTAGAGGTTGGAAGGCCGCCTAGAACATCGGGGATTTGTGGGTTTTTTTTTTCAATTGTCCTTCCAGACGACTTGATACTACTCCTAGCGTACCAACTACGACCAGAATTATTTGTGTTTTACCCCGTGTATACACCTTACCTCCAAGGCCAATGGAGTATAATTGTTCCACTTCTCGTTCTCCTTTTCTCTCACATTCCTGTCCAAGGGCGCTGAGAAGTCTATAATTTGCCAGTTTTTTTTTTAGACCTTTTCAATGACAACCAAATCCGGACGATTATGTTCCAATTTCTTGATTCTTATAACACTTTTCTTCTACCATACCTCTACCTTGCCATCCTCACTTGTTCTCACTTCATCAGGCACATTTTCAGACCGTTTTCTAGCACAATTTACCCCAACCTTGTTTCAGACCCCCCAATATATCCGGAGTCCCATGCGATCGAGTCTTTTGCGATACTCTCTCTCTGGGTCAATTCGCTACACACTGATGATGATGATGATGATGATGATGATGATGATGATGATGATGATGATGATGATGATGATGATGATGACAACAACAACAATAACAATAACAATAACAATAATAATAATAATAACAATAACAATAATAATAATAATAACAATAACAATAATAATAATAACAACAACAACAATAATAATAATAATAATAATAATAATAATAATAATAATAATTCTGATTTCGCTTATGAACGTCTCTCTGGAAAGGGATGGGATTCATTTACAGAGGATTTCCCTTAATCCCGGCTTCAAACCAGGAGCTTCAAAGATCAAGGGTTTTCCTAACGATGTTGGTGGTGCCTATAATTGCAGAGGTTTGAAGGCCATCTAAAACATCGGCGATTTGTAGTTTTTTTTCAATTGTCCTTCCAATAATAATAATAATAATAATAATAATAATAATAATAATGATAATGATAATAATAATAATAATAATAATAATAATAATAATAATAATAATAATAATAATAATAATAATCTAGGAGAAATTGGAATCCATGGGAAGTTTGAAACTATATAACGGACGACAACGAACATCTGAAACCCTCAATTGCAGAAACCAACCCCTCGCACACTATAAATACTAAACAATCCTATGGAAACTTCAACAGAAGTAAAACGAAAAGATGGAGAGTACATGACATGAGGCCAAGATTACGAAACTGCCACGAATCTAAAAAAAAAAAAAAAAAGAAACTGTGTCGCTCCACTTGCACCAATGCTAATCCATCGACTTTAGACTAAGATGACTTGAAAAAAAAAAACATCACGCGTTTCATCTTTTCACTCCTTCCTGTCCGATTAAGTTCAACACGCTATGAATGGCTTGAGACACTGCTAGGAAAGAACAGGTTATTTACTTGCTCTACTGGGGTCTATAGGAAAGTATGCGATCCTTAATTGAACCTAGCTTTAGGGAAAATGTCTGAATGTGGAGAATCGTCTTATATAAAATGATAATTTTATTTTGGGGGAACATACCTTCCAAAATCTCCCTCCTGCCCCCCAAAAAATCTTAAGAACTTATACAAAATGTAATACTTAGTTTTTGTATACTGGAAGAAATAGACACGAACCCAAGGTCACTGAGCGATAAAAAAAAATTTGTAGCTTTTAGAGAAAAAAAAAGCGCTAATGAATAGATAAAATTTTACTAGCTAGATCTGTAAAACAAACAAACAAACAAAACAAACAGGTCTAGCGAAAACCGCTAAATTGTTAACAAAGTCCGTCATGTGTTCTAATACCCCAACAACAACTCGTTCGGCAAATTCATTGGTTGGTAATTTAACCCCTAGTTAAAAAGAGCTCACCGGCATAAAGAGATAAGAAATTGTGCTCCTGGCTCAAATACAAATAAAAACTGTTTGTTTTAGTCTATTTTAAGAACAGTGAATAAGGCGCTGAAATAAAAACCACCCAAGAACTCTACAAATCTTGAATTAAAAAACCTTTTTTCTTCTGTCATCGTTTATTGCTGTTTTATTGGGTTGAAAAAATAACAGAATAATTAAATGAAAGCAGACATGGAACTCAATAAACAACACATTAACATTTCTTCTTTTGAATGTTTACGTTAAAATCTCAAACCGCGCCCTCTTATATTTCACGAGTGTGAAAGATAGGGCATCAAAAAAGGTCAGAGAGGTGAAGCCTTGGATATTTGGGGAAAAAACGCAAGTAGGTTTTTTATTTTATTATTATTATTATTATTATTATTATTATTATTATTATTATTATTATTATGTTTTTATATGTTTATATTGAAACGATTTTTACACGTGCAAGGTATTAGTAAAGATACTGTTCGTAAAAATAACTTACAATATTTCACCTGACTAGTAATTTTGTAGATACGTATCGAAACAAAAAGTCATGTATTGGAATCAGGTGTCTGTTTTATATATTTACCATAGTATCAAGTATACATATATATATATATATATATATATATATATATATATATATATATTGAAAAAAAAGAAAAACCGAATGAATTTATGAAATGATCAACGTTTCGCCCCTATTGCAGAATACATCTTCAGGATATTAAATATATATATATATATATATATATATATATATATATATATATGTGTGTGTGTGTGTGTGTTTGTGCGTGTGTGTTTGTGTGTGTATATATATGTATGTATATATATATATATGTATGTATATATATGCATATATATATGTATATATATGTATATATACCTATATATATATAAATATATATATATATATATATATATATATATATATATAACGCCTTAAGATACAGCTAGTTATTTACTTGCTCTGGTTAGGCCTGCGTAAAGTATGCAATGCTTTAAATATATCGTTATATATATATATATATATATATATATATATATATATATATACATATATATATATATATATATATATAAAGTGAAGTTGAAGTCATATTAAGCAACATCGTCAGTACTAAATGGGTTACCATTTTGGACTTTCAAGTGCTGTATGGGCTCTCTGCTTATTTCGACATTGTTTCCAGTTCTTCTGGACGTCTTCTTACCACTGGACATAGATTCAGGAGAAGTCTGGATGTTTAATTTGTCACGTATAACATGTATAGGTTTTATTACGACTGCTATATCAAGTATGCCCGTGTGGCGGGAACACACAGACACAAATTGTAAAAGGAAAACAAAAAAACATTATTACCCTTTTGTCCTCGTTTTTGGCAGACAGGGAGCGACACTCATTTCCTCTTTTATTTCTCTCTCATTACCTCCTTTCTCTCTCTCTTTCTCTCTCTCTCTCTCTCTCTTTCTTTTCACTTCGACACGGCAATAAACACGCTTGTTTCGCGTCGCTCCATAAATCAACGCACGCCGAAGAACAATTTTGCGCCAGTGCTCATGTGAAAATATTCGAGGTAAGCCCAACTTAATTCCACCATAAAAATTAATGAACTGCAATGAACAATTGAATTAATATCACCAACAACATTAATGAACATCTCAGAACTATGCCTTAGCACACGTGTGCGCGCACAAACACACACACACAAACACACAAACACACAAACACATACTCGGACACACATGCTCTGGTGTTTTTTCCCTTGTTTATAATAAATATATTGTTTGTATATATGGTTTATCTTATTTAAATGCCGGAGTCGAGAACATATATATTTATCCTGTATACATGTGTCGGTAATACAAGGGAAATAACTAATATTTTGTAAGGTTTATAAATCAAAATAATAAAATGAACATAATTTATAACTCATAGTTTCCGTTTCCTCCCTCCCCGCCCATTTACAATTTTTTGTTAGCTACAAAAAATATCCTGCTGATTCAGTCCATTTCAAATAATTCCCGAAATTGACAGTTTTCAAAAATAATTTACCTCCATTTACTAATGTAACCGCCCTTTATATATTATGTAAGCTAAAATTGTTAATTTCTTCGAAAATTATTTTCTGTAATAATTATTTTTCTAGCTTATCGTTCCATTGGAATATATTGATTCCGATTTCATAACCCCACAACATCCCAATTAAAATGAATGGCTCTCGCCTTGGGGAAGCCACATGTCTTGAAAAGCTTCTGGGTCTAACCTTCACTCCTGATCTAAAATGAAACACTTACATCTGTTACCAAGATCTGTTAAAATGGTTGGATCACTCTATCGCTCCAGTAAGTATCTTACTGCCGATACACTCTTTTATCTGTATAAGAGCCAGGTGCACCCTGGAATGGAGTATTGTTGCCACATCTAGACAGTAACTGCTCGAGACGACCTATCCTGCCTTGACAAAGTACAAAACCGACTTCGAAACCTAATATGTGATGCCCTTTTCTCTTCCCTGCAATCTGTTTCCTGCAGAAAAGATGTCGCGATGTTGTCCCTATTTTAACGCTATTTTCATGACAAGTACTCGACTAAACTCTATTCTATGGTCCCCACGCTTGCCAAATTTTCCGAAAAAAAAAAAACACTTGACTAGTTATAACCACTATATATGATTTTCCTCACTCTCCATCTTTGCCTAAAAATAAACGCATACCCCATGAACAAAGCTTCTTTCACAGAACTGTCCGCCTTTAGAATACTGTTCCGCTGGAGTACTGTTGCCACATCTGGACAGTAATTGCTCGACAAGACCTACCTTGCCTTGACAGAGTACAAAACCGACTTCCCAGAATTGTCCACCTTTAGATTACTGTTCCGCTGACATGCTTCCCGGTTGAATACAACATGGTAGTCTTCATATCTAATGTAAGCAAATTCCTGTTTAGCCGTCCTCATTAATCAAATTTTACGCAATTTATACCATAAGAGATTACTATATTACCTTACATTCCTTAAATCTTATCCTCGAATGGTCATCGGGTCTTGATAAGTAAGTGACTCCCAAGTAATAAAATCCCAGTATATTCCATTGGTTTCATGTGAAATTCAATTTTCGAATTTCGCTACGATAATGAATAAGTGTCAATGTTATATCAGCTGGTTTTCTATCCTACCAAACGAAGTCAAAAATCGCATATGAATTCGGATATATTGGTAGATGTAATAGCTGCTATGACAATGGCGACATTTATCTCAGTTTGTTCCAGTAAATTTATTGGGAATTGGGATGCCGTCACTGTTCTTTGAATATCGCAGATAATTAGTGACTTTCTTTTTTTTCTTTTTTTTTTTTTTTTTGCTCATCCTCTTCCCAACCTTTTGTGGCTTGTAGATGACGTAAATTGACAGTGGCTACTAAACTCCCATGTACACGCCGTCAATTTGCTCGTCCGCTGCGATAAGAAAGATACAGATCGTCCAGCAACGTCCAGTGGGACCCTCTCCACCCGTATTTTCAGAGACGGTCACCACCCCTATAAAAGAAAAAAAAAGTAGAGATATCAAATAAATGAGGTCGCGCATCTGACCGGTCGAAGTAATGAGGAGCTAACCCTCACCCAAGTCACACCTCATTAGTCCCTCGTAACAGCGTCACGCCATAGTCTGGGTAAAAACCCCCGAGCAGATCTGCATCGGGTCTGGAGCCTGGATCCGACGGAGTTGAGTTAGAAGCAATCAAGAAAGTCGTTAGTGGACCTCTTTTCATTTGGGAGGATGCGATGACGGGGTAGTGTTTAGGGAAATTAAGGTCGATCGAAAACCGTCAGCGTCTGGGAGATGGAGATCATAATAATTCAATCAAATTCGGGTGTGTCATGGTGTATAGTGTATGGCTGAATTTTTCTTTTTTACGTACATTAGCATATGTCCATGTCTATGTTCCCCGGTGGCAGGTTCCCGCTGGAGACATCTCTATAGATTAACCGCTATATTACCTGACACCTAATATGAGCGATAATAATATTATGAATTAGTGATTCAATTATGACGTATGCACAATTCTTGTGTTTCGCTATTCAAAGCTATTAATATTTAGCTTTAGTCTGTAAATGGCGAGGCATAAAGAGTTGGTTATTTTTCCCCCACTGCAAGAACTTCGGTCGAAAAGTGGGATTTAGAAGTCAGCGCCCCCAAGGAAGGGCATTCTGGCCTGCAAAGATTGCACAGGCAGTCGGCATTCTATGGTAAGGGCACCTCAGGCAATTAGCCATAAACTAACTCTTTCTCAAATACAGAAGGCAAAGCCTGGGAGTGTGGACCATGTACAACTACACAGAACTAAACTCCCACCGCAAAATCAATAGGGAGGGAATCATCACAGGAATAGTCTAATCCCTGTTGAGCTTGGGAGCCCGTGGATAGAACTCCCTGTTTCCGATATCTTGATTTAGATGCTGTAATTAGAGAAATGTCTGGTACAACACAGTCGACGAACTATGCTCTATTAACTGGGGGGGGAACGCTATCAATCAAATTTCTTGATTTTATTTTCATTTTAATAAAATCGCTCCAGGCAAATCCTGAAGCCACTTCATTTTAGGGTATATCAAGACCGAAAGATGATTATCGCAAATACAGAAGATTCATATTGGTCTTAGGCTTTAAAAGCTAAACGCTATGAATAAGAAGGAAAACAGTGAGCAGGAAGAGAGTTCCCCAACATTGCGGTTCTTGGAAAGAAATTACTGGAATAGGAAACTGTACTACAATGATGTATCAAAAGAGCGAATTGATGAAGACCACTAGAATAACAAGTCAAACGAGCCGGCACAAAGGAGGCAGTGAATATATGAGACAATTCTGAAGAACATATCTGAATTTTTTTAGATGAGGACTCGTATTATTTGGATTCTTCATACTGTTCTCATTTACCATTATAGGACGAAGTAAAACTTTATATACGATGAAGAGTAAAACGACTCAAAGAAGACGCGTATGTGCTGGGCGACAATCAATTACAAAGTAGACCTAGTATAGAATTTAACACGATATGGAATCGTTAATTATAAATAATAGATAATATATACAGTATTTAGTAAACAGTCACAATAATATATATCCATATATATATATATATGTATATATATACATATATATATATATATTACATATATATATATATATATATATATATATATATATATATATATATATATATAGGAAAACAATAAGAATGGAAAATGAAGTCAGAAAAACTATATATATATATATATATATATATATATATATATCGGTAAATATAGAATGGTTCATTTATTCAAGAGTATACGCACATTTAGTTGGGTGAGGGTTAGAGGGGATCTTTATGCCAATGCATTTCGAAGCCTAATGCTTCTCATCAGAAGAGTAGAGAAGATGCTAGGTAACATAGTGGGGATGCGACGTCTAGCGAGGGATTCATCAGGAACGAAATAAATCAATAAAATTAAATTCTTATTGTTTTACTATATAAACTCCAATGGAATTTGTTGAGCTTTATATTATCCCGATAAGTATCCTCTTATAGAATTGAATTTACTCTCTTCTTCTAACTCACTAAGCTCTGGAAAATCTACAACAGTGTAGTAAATAATGGGCAATCAACAATTCCCCCACTAACCAACAATCACGAGGTTCTTTGCTCAGCAACCGAGAAGGCTAACATGCTTGCCAGTCGGTTTGCCTCAAACTCCACACTGGACCCTCTAAACAACCCCCTACCTCAATTTCCTATGCGGACAGACGCCACGCTAGACGACCTGAAAATCACCCCTGCTCAGGTGCATGCTATCATAAAAAACCTTGACACTTCCAAAGCATGTGGACCCGACCTCATCCCAGCTGTGCTATTAAAAAAGTGCTCAGCCGAAGTAGCTCCAGTTCTCTCCAAACTCTACAACAAATGCCTTAATGAATCTTGCTTTCCGAGCTGTTGGAAAACTGCTTCTGTAGTACCAGTATTCAAGAATTCTGGCGAAATTACTGACCCATTAAATTATCGCCCTATTAGCCTCCTCCCACTTTTTGCCAAAATATTTTGACTTAATTAACCATGCTCTAGTCCAGCACCTTACAGATGCTAAACTTCTGACCGACCGTCAATATGGATTTAGACAAGCCCGTTCCACGGCAGACATCCTCACTGTAATCTCTGAACGCATATACCATTCACTGGACAAAGCGGGAGAGGGAAGAGCGGTAGCTCTAGATATATCTAAGGCTTTTGACAGGGTATGGCATGAGGGTCTCCTCAGGAAGATTAGATCTTACGGTATCACTGGTAGAATACTTAACGTAATTAAATCCTTCTTAGATAAGAGAAAAATCCAGGTTGTCCTCGACGGTCGTACATCTAAACAATATGATATAAATGCGGGAGTGCCCCAAGGATCTATCCTGGGACGTCTGCTGTTCCTGATATTCATAAATGACCTCCCCGACAAGATTGCCTCTGAGATGGGGATATATGCTGATGACACCACACTCTATAGCAGGCACGACAGGAAAACAAACGAACATATATCTAAAGTAATGGCAGAAACACTAGAGGATGACCTCCAATCAGTAGTGGAATGGGGACAAAAATGGATGGTAACGTTCAATGCCACCAAGACAAAACTGGTTTCATTCAATAATTACAAGAAACCTTCTCTACCACCTATAGCAATGGCCAACGACTCTTTATCTGAGAGTACGTCTCTCAAGCTCCTTGGCCTAACGTTCACTGGAAACATGAGTTGGAACAGTTCCATCGAGGGCATTGCCAGGGCCGCTGCAAGGAAGGTGGGCTCTCTCTCTACCGTGCTAGAAACCTTTAACACCCGAAAGTATCCTGTACCTCTATAAGGCCACTATTCGCCCATGTATGGAGTATTGCTGTCATATTTGGGCCGGTGCATCGGCTACTAGTCTCTCGCTCCTTGACAGGGTTCAAAAGAGAGTCGCAAATCTGATAGGCCCTAAACTGGCATCAAAACTTCAGCCTCTGTCCCATCGTCGAAACGTTGCATCCCTCTGCCTGTTCTACAAGTACTATAATGGTGAATGCTCTGAAGAACTGCAAGCACTTGTGCCCCCACGACGTGAACACCCTCGACAGACCCGACAAGCTGCAAAATCCCACCACCACACTGTAGAGATCCCTAGATGTAAAAGATCCTTCTACTCCAGTAGTTTCTTCCCCAGAACTGCTAGACTTTGGAATTCCATTCCGGGTCACTGCTTCCCCAACTGTACTGACATGCATAAGTTCAAGTGCAACGTGAACCAACATCTCGCTGCCCTAATCCCTACATAGTACCCCAGTAGATGTTTCCCCTGATAGTAGCCCCCTACACCAAAGTGTCAATGTGCCTTGTTTGGGGTGAAAATGTAATAAAAAAATATATATATATATGTATATATATATATATATATGTGTGTGTGTGTGTATATATATATAATCAGTAATATATATATATTCAGTAATATATATATATATATATATATATATATGTGTGTGTGTGTGTGTGTAATTCAGTAGTAAGTAGTGGCATTTGCAATAAAATAGGTTTAAAGCTCTTTAAATTCGTACGCAAGGACCTGTGGCGCAGTGATTAGTGTACTTGGAAAAATCAATTGTAAAAATAACATTTTCCTAAAGGGTGTAGGTTCAATTTTCAGTGTCGGCGATCGAAAAGTTGAGTCTTGGCTGGTGGAACAAGATTTTGCTACCCCCCGTAAAGAAAATTATGGGTTCCGTTCAAAATTCCGTAAAAATTTCTGGGTTCGACGAGAAACACCCGAAGAAGGTCGGTAATTATATCGAACTAAACGTTGCAGAAATGACACTCAATTGAAGCACTATACTATACACATTATACACTGGATTTAGTTTGAATTATTCTGATCTCCATCTTCCAAACGCTGACGGTTTCGACCGGCCTTAATATCCCTGAACACTACCCCGCTATCTCTCCCAACTGAAATGAGGTCTGCTAACGACTTTCCTGATTGCTTTTAATGCAACTCCGTCTGGCGCAGGCCCAAGACCCGATGCAGATCGTGAATCTAAATAAAACGAATTCTGAAGAATCTGCCTGCCTATCTGTCTGTCTGTCTGTCTGTCTCCATATAGTCAAATTCTATCTCAACTGAAACTAAAATCGCAGAGCAGCACTAGGGGGCCTAAAATGATTAGATTTTTAGAAGCTGTTCTTTTATGGGTCTTTAGCCGTTTGTAATAGTTTTAAAAGAGTCAAAAATGGATCAAAATTGAAAAAGAATCGTCCTACATTTTTTTACATTCATCTTGAGTTATTTAAAATTTTTAATATTTAGTCGGTTTATATGTGTGTCACGTTGGAACAGTGGTAACGTCACCATCTTTGAATGCTGCACCTTTTGCTTTCAGTTTCGATTCTAGCTGATGGCACCAAAATACCTGTGTTTTTTTGTTTTTTTTAACTTATGAAATCACGACTTTATAAGTCTGGACAAATTAAAATATTATATTTAAGCGTATTTTACGCCGGGGCACGTCTCCTTGTTAGTAGTATTTATAGTAAACAAAATTTACACTAGCACCATCACGTGTGTAAAAAAACACGTTGTAATCAGGTACAGGCATATAATACATTCCTCGTAAAAAGACACCTTTAAAACGGAGTACTGTTGCCACATTTGGGCTGATTTATCTGCTACTAGTCTCTCGCTCCTGGACAAGGTTTTCAAAAAAGTCGCCAAGCTGATAGGCTATAAACTCTCATCTAAGCTTCAACCTCTGTCCCCTCGACGTAGTGTTATATACCTCTGCCTGTTCAACAAGTATTTTAATGGTAAATGCTCCGACGAACTACACGCTCTTGAACCCCCTCGACGTAAATACCCCCGACAACCCCGACGAACCGCAAAATCACACCCCTACACACTAAATATCTCTAGATATAAAAAAAAGTCTTCTACTAGTTTCTTCCCCAGAACTGCTAGACTTTGGAACTCCCTTCCGAGTTCCTGCTTTCTCAGCTGTACTGATATACCGAAGTTCAAGTGTAATGTGAACAGACATCTCGCTGCTCAACTCCCTACATAGTATCCTTGCAACGTATGTCCCCACTAGTAGGCCTCTGCATCAAAGTGCCACTGTGCCTTGTTTACGGTGAAAATGGAATAAAAATAAAGATGCTTGGCCACCCCTAGCACCACCCTCTTCTGCACATTCCTGTCCAAGACTGTAAGAAAGCAACCCTTATCATGGACTCGCGTCAAAAGAAGAGATACGTCATTAAATCACTTTATTGAAAATCAATTAAACCGACGCATGATAAACGTCTACGAGGCTAATACAGATTATTTGGAGATGAGTTCGTCGATTTCAGAGTGTCCATAAAGATGTGAGTGACAAATCACGCACCGGATATTTACGACCGTGGCATCGTTCATCGTTGGAAGAAGTGCATTGAGAATGGTGATAACTATTTTTTTTTAAATATGAAGAACGAAATGCCGATCGTTTTAATAGTGCCACTCCCGTCTTTTAAGCTCATAAACATTTTAGTTTTTGATTTAAAAAATATGAGGCTTCATTTCCGAACGAACCTCGAAATTAATAAATAAAAGTAAAACTATCCACAGCTTTGAGGAGATCGTACTACATGCAAATAACCGTATAAAATATTGTAGAAACTGCCCTTAACATAAAACACTACTGATACGTAATAATATTTGTACTGTATACTGCTGTTGTGTTAGTCATAAAACTGGCCTGATCGCTAGTCAAGGTTTGTTTGAATCTTCCACAATCAGACGTAAACACAGAAAAATCCCTAGTACTTTTAAATCACCAGTAACGGGAATGAATGATTAGAAACAATGTTTATTTTCCAGTGACAAGACTGACAGCATGGATGAGTCGGGGTAGTGGATGTGCAAAATGGCAGAGAGATAATGTGTCCGATTTTCTGCCCGTGGTCGCCGCTTTTTTCTCGTTATCTCGCTGTCTTTATTTTATTGAAACGGATGAAGTCAGAACATTCCTCCACAAGTTCTAAAATACCGTTTAATCCCGCTGATACCTATCTACTTTCCCCATTTTGAACTTCTTTGACATCATTCCAGGATCGCTACCTTGACCGACCCTCCTGGATTCGGCCTTTATTGACGTCATCTCAGACAACCGACTGTCCTCTGCAGCTCCTTCCTTTGTACCAACGTTAACTATAACAAAAGACTCGCAAAATCTGCAAGTAAAAAAAGCAACAAAAAAAATAGTAGCTATTATAAAGAGATCATAAATACATACAAGACAATTGTACATCAATGGTGAAAATCCTTTTACGCAACCACTTAAGAAATATGCAGTAAACATAAAGCCTTGCATCGTTACTTTAGCGGGCACTGCTGATGAACGCTCAAAATGGAAAGGGCCCTGCACTAACATATGATAACAGAGACAGAGAAGCTGATTAACCTTGAGGTAGAGAAGAGCGCACACGGTAACCTGAATATCATTTTCATTGATCAGGGCAACACATGTTTGTGACAGAGTCTGCCGTTTCTGCATTATTCCTTTCAACCACAAACAGTTCTGCTCCAGCCGAGCAAAGAGCCGAGGCAATTACTCTAACAATCATCATCCCTGGTCGATTCTGATCGACACAACCTTCAATATAAGAAATGTGCAATTCACTTGCCCAAATCCATTGCATAAACATTTCTGTAATATGCTGTGCAAGCATGGAGCGCTGCATTGAAAATGGTAGATATTGGTTATTTAGAGAATGCGTGACGAAATGTAAAAAATATGGTGCTTGTACGAAGACGTCTCTCATATTACAATAGAAAAATGCGAGCATGAAAAGTAATATGGTTAAGCTTAAACATGGAAAAGTAAAGGACTAGTTGTTAAAACTGTAAAAGAAAAGGACAAGATATTCTAGTAAAGATATCATAAATGTTTAACTTAAAATATTACAGTATTAAGAAATGGTCATATAATGTTATCAATTGAATTTAACAACAAATTAACTTGTTCTTTGTTTAATTTAAATCTTAATTTTTGCCCCATAAACACATATGTAATAACAATGTACGGCACTCGTCTGCTTTCAATAAAATCCCCAAATTATCTTCCTTTCATGCTTCCATTCTCTCTGCTTCACCTGTTACTTCTCTTTTTGAATTATTAGCAACAGTAGTCGCTGAAGCGACGTGGTTGCTAGGGAAACCAGTCATAAAAAGCGTCGCTCACATCCTTACATATTTTTTCCGATGTTGAACACCAGAAAATTCATCATAACTATTGTTTTACTGAACGAAAATTTAAAATACTTTTTCACAATATAACCGAGAAGATGATCTATAAACTGTAATAATTGTTTAAGATTTGTCCGTGTTTGAATGATGAGTAAGTCTGGCAAGGATGGATTTAATCAGCTTCATAGTCCAACTGACAATAGCCCACGCAGTAACATCTCAAGCGTGAGCGCTATGAATTTTTAAGAGAAACGTGAATTTTTACTAGACACTGTCCTCGGAGATCTCTTCCTACAAGGATTTTTCAGGAGAACCTTGCTCAAGGATACTTTTCACTACAAGTTAACCCTGGGTAAATATTCCAAACCACATAGCAGTTGCAATCCAAATAAGATCTCCCAGGTGTGGCTAACCCATTGTGGCTTATACGAGAATTTCTTTGCAGCACTAAGTTAGATATTCCACTAGACTAGGTGTATTCTTGTCCTAGAATTTAGTAAGTTGAAGATATAGCAACAAACATATACCATAGCGTACTTTAAAGAGGTAACTTAATATTCTTAAGTTTTTTTTACTAATTAAACACTTGAAACGTTAAGGAGATTTAATGGAATATTCAATATATATATATATATATATATATATATATATATATATATATATATATATATATATATATATGTATGTATGTCTCATACAAATGTTAGATAAGAAGGGCTGTCCCTTCTCGTGTAAATAAGAAGGCAGACTAGATAAGTGGAAATGTTATTAGGAGACGGCTAGAATCGAACCCTGTAGGCAAGTGTTAAAAAATGGATAATTGAAATCCTAGGAATGCAGTCGATTGTTAATTCTTATGGAAATAACTAAATATTATTTATGCTAGCAAAAGAGCGATTTTCCATTCTTTTAAATATTAAATATGTCAGTTTAAAGAATGGACAATGCGAGTTTATATATTGAATATATATATATTGAACAATTAGGAATTCTTTTGTTTGCCAAAAATGTAAAAATTTACTTGAAATTTAGTCACGTTTGTAAGCATCACATTTCTGACGCCATGAACAAAGTAGATTCTCAATATATTGACATGGGATTCGAAGTAAGGATCATACATTCGGAGATAATCAGACAGTCACAGTCACTAACTGGAAGTTGATGTCCTTAAAAGCGAAGGGTGGAAAAGAGACGATGTAGCTATACAAGTTTGAATTCCTGACATAATCAATCGGCCGGTCGATGAATAAAGAAATCATCTAATATTTTGTAACTGTTTGTCTTCGTGTCGTCATTTCAGCCACTGAAAGGTAAATATGTTTTATTATCATCTTAAATGAACTTTGTATAATCCCCTCCAAGTATTATGTGACATCCCCATCATCACCAATAATGTATCTCCCCTGAATCTGTGTTAACAAGAACTGCATAATTGTCTCAGCTCCGTAATAATAATATGAACTCCCCAAATATCGTTGTCGTCGTGTGTGTAATCTATATAAATATCGTTATCTCTGTTGTGAGTCATCAGTTATACATGTCTCCGATATGAACACCTCCCTATGCAAGACAAGGATCAAGTGTATGCACCTTTTTAGAACTTCGACTGAAATAAAATGAAACAAGAGTGTAATGAAAAATTAGATACTAAGAAATATAGATTCACAATCAAACAAGAGGTCATAGATTGAACTTGGTTTTGATCAAACAAGTTGTCTGCCCTTGTTTACGCTGCTACAATCTGGACACATAAAAGCATTGGAAAGAAAGCTAGACGTTAGATGACACATACACGTGTTGATTCGAAGAGTGTTAAATATATCATCCGACGGAGCAGCAACTTTATGCCAACCTACCTGCCATATGTACTGCCATCAGAGAGTGATGCCTACGATTTGCCAGTCATTGCGAGAGGAGTAAGCAAAAGCTGGTGAGAAATGTATTTCTTTGGACTCCACGCCACAGGCGCACGAGTATAGGACGACCTAGATCCACGTACATTCAGCAAATTGCACATGACGCCAACTGTGAACCTGAAGATCTGAGGCAGCTGAGGGGGGGACAGGGGAGTCTGGAGAGAGAGAGGGGGGTGGACCAGGTAGATAGATTTTTTTTTACATAGGCATCACTTATCAAGGCCAAGAGACCACTCAAGGATAAAGATACAAAAGTGTACAGTAGAAATTGGACAATATAGTAATCATTAGTAATGAAAATTTGGTAAATTTGATAACTTATATGGAACGGCTCATCAAGAACTTATTTACGTTAAATTTGAACACAACCATATTGTAGTCAGCCGGAAAGCAGGAAAACGGAAGACAATTCCACAGGCGTGCAGTTCTAAGAAAGAAGCTTTGTTCATGGAATCTAGGTTTAGGTTTAGGCACAGATAAAGAGTGGGGGGGATTATTGATAGTGTTTACAGCTAGACGAGTGTTTCTTGTGAAAGTTTGGCGAGGGGGGACTATAGATTGAATCTCAGTCGAACACTTTCTATGAAAATAACGATACATCAGAGACAAACTCGCAACATCTCTTCTGTGAAATAGAGGTTGCAAGGAAGAGAAAAGGGCATCTCCTACGAGGCTACGAAGTCTATTTTGAACTCTATCAAGGCAGGATAAGTCCTTTCTAGCAGCTCCTGCCCAGATCTGGCAAAAGTATTCAATCCTTGGTCGTACGTGGCTCTTATATAGATAGAGAATAGCATCAGCAGTGAGATATCTACCGGATCGATAGAAAGATCCCACCATTTTTCCAGCGGCCTTGGCAACAGATTTGATGTACGTGTTCCATTTATCAGGAGTAATGGTCAAACCAAGAAGCTTGTCAAAACTTGAAGCCTCCTGAAGACGAGAGCCATTCATTTCAATTGATGTCAGATGTGGATCAGAATGTTCATGATGTAATGAGAGAAGCTTGGTTTTAGAGCATTAAAGGTAACCAGCCACTCCTTACCCCATTGTACTACGTGCTCAAGATCAGAGGAGAGAGAATTGGAGAGAACTTGGTCGTTTACTGTCTTAGATGTGCTACCATAAATGGTAGTGTCGTCAGCATAAATGTCTACAAATTATGCAAGGATATGATTTGGAAGATCATTAATGTAGATCAGGAAAAGAGTTGGGCCCAGGATGGACCCCTGAGGGACACCGACATTAATACTGTGAGCTTCTGATTTTTGCCCCTCAACTACTACTCTTATGAACCTATCAGAAAGAAATGATTTAATAATTGATAAGATATTTCCAGATAATAAAGTAAAGGATCATAGATTGATGGTTTTACTTCTGCAGTGTATCAAATTCGTTCTCTTTTGTTTCTTTTGAGGGATATTTGGGGAGGGTAGTATCATAAGAATGTCGGAGGGGATACTGAAGACAAAATCAATTTATACCTTTTAAAATCACGTAGACAGATATCTGAAGATTGGAGATCAAATAACGCAGCACTATTCACCCTGCACTTCAATGCACTCCACTCTTAAACAAGGAAAGGTGTGGAATGAATTGACTTAGGTAAATTACGGGCTTACTGAAACAAATACACAGAAGATATTGCCAAAGCTGCTGCAAAAGAAAGTCAAACAACCATTCACATGTGCATGTAGTATTGTTGTCAGATCTCGGCTGGTACATATGTCACTAGATTCGCTCTATTAGACAGGGCTTAAAAAAATCTTCGACCCGCGCTGTCAACCAAGCTCCAAATCCTGTTCCATTGCTACAAGAGTGCATCCGTGTATGTTTTTTATGCAATTTGTTCTGACAAAATAGTATATATATATATATGTTCTGACAAAATAGTATATATATATATATATATATAGTTACTGATAACTAGCTCACCGAAACATGCTCATGACTGTGTAGCAACATATTATTGCTAATGTAAAAATATTAAAGAGTATACCATGCACTACTTTGATATTAAACATTCTTGTATTGAGCTCGTTAAATTTCATCTGGGAAACAATAAGTTTATATATATATGTATATATGCATGTATATATATATATATATATATATATATATATATATATACATATATATACATGAAATTTCCCGTGTGTTTGTCTGTGTGTGTAAATTTTCCTACCAAACTACTCTCTGAATTTTCAGTCTACAGACTCAAGATTTGACATAAGGTGTTTTGAGATTTGGGAAAATCTTTATAATCGGTTTTCGGCCAGAAATTTGGCTGTCAAGGGGACAAAGTTCAACGAGTTTACCTATGTAGACTCTACCAAACTCCTCCGCCAATTTTGAGTCTAAACACTTGAAATATAGATGTAGGTTCCTTGGATATGGATCAAACCCAAAACAATCAACGTTAAGGTTAATTGAGGTCAAAGTTAGAAAAATGGACACCTAAGCCAATTTTTGGTCTAAACATTTTAAATTTTACATAACGTGTATTCTTCTTAATCAGATTTTGGCCGAAAATCTGGCTGCCCAGAAATCAAAGCTAAAAAAAAATTACCTTTTCGGTCTCTAACAAACTATTGAGATAATTTTGTGTCTAAACATTTTAAATTTTAGATAAAGGGTATTCTGACATGCAGCAAGTTTTTAATTAGTTTTTGGGCGAAGTTTTGGCTGTCAAAAGGTCAAAGTTAACAGATTTGACCTTTGCAGACTCTACCAATCTCGTTCGCCAATTTTTGGTCTAAACACTTAAAATTTTAGATGTAGGTTACATGGAGATGAGTCAAACTTTTTAATATATATATACATATATCTATAATATAAAGCTAAACGTCTGTGTGTGTGTCTGGTCACGAATAGACTCCTATATGGTTGACTATTATAGAAAACTGATCCCATATAATGATAGAAGATGTATCGAGACACAAGAATGAGTATGTTTGATCTGGCATAATCATGATTCATTAAAATTGTGGGGACTGCATACGCGCCTGGTCCACAAAGTATGGAAATAAAAAAATGAAAAATGAAAAAAAAACCTTTACAAGTGTTTTTGATATAGATGTACATAATAACACTTTGATAAGTATGTTTTAACTTAAATAGCGATGGTATAATAAAATTGTGAGGTCTACGTTCGCGCCTGGCCTCCATAGAATGGAAATAGGCACAAACTTTAATAAAGACTTTTCATATCTATCTGCGTAAGTACACTTTGATAATTATGTTTCAGTTTGAAGAAATATGGTATAATAAAATTGTGGGGTGTTCGTTCGCGGCTGACCTCCATAGAATTGAAATATGCCACACGGTTTTTTAATATAGATCCACAGAATATTGTTATAAGTGTTTCAATGTGAACAGGTATGGTATAATAAATTATGGCATTTATCTATATTATTTTTACTTTCATCATATTTTGCTTTGGTTCTGATACCCCCAAATTCGAAGCTTTCTCTTTACAACCCTTCCTTTTCATAACCTATCATGCTATCATAAATCTAATACATATATATATATATATATATATATACATATATATATGTATATACATATATATATATATATATATATATATATATAAGCAAATAGTTAATAAAACATGTTAAAAAAACTCTTTGAAAAAGAGTTAACAACATATTTATTCTGAAAATGAAGCACTTAATAAGTGGATAATCTTTAATCCGCGGAGTTTCGAATAAATACTTTCCTTCTCATCAGAAGGTAGATATTAGCAAAATGCGGGACTGTATTTTGCATACAAAAGTATTTGATGAAACTGCAAGTAAGTCAAATATCTTACTTGATAACAAAAAGTGAAGCAGAGAGAATATGGTGAGGAAAAGGGTGATTTCACGTGAATGGATAGTGAGGTAAAAGGTAAAGTATCCACTGACGTAATGTAAGTCCAAGAAAGTTAATTTAATTTTCCATTCGCACAAGTAAAATCCAAGGAAATCGCGTAATTGGAAGACGGTCCAAAATAATCCAAAAGGTCGAAATCCGTGGAATAATTCACAAATATGTACAAGGAAAAGGGGAAAAATTTCAATAATATTAATAAAAGAAAAATAAGATATGCTTTTAACACGGCTGCCGAGAACAGAGTGTAATTTAAAAAAAATCAGTAAAGAAGAAGAGAGAAAGAAAAAAAGGATTAAATGGTGATGGAATTAAATATAAATTAGAAAAGCAAATGTCAAATTGACCCAGACAGCATAACATTAAACGGCGCGAATAATATAGGGCTAAAAAGTTTTTAAAATTTAATTGTAATTTTTATTTGATATATATATATATATATATATATATATATATATATATATATATATATATATATATGCGCATAAAGTTATGAACAGTAGATCATCGTCATCATCTTGCAGTCCGTCAGTCTATGAACAGTACATATGACTCGAGCAAAGCCGGACTGAACTGCTAGTATATATATATTTCTGTGGAAATACTCTTTATTCACTTATATCTCCTTTTTATTTAGGGATTTTTATGTAATTACAGAGAATTTAATGAATGAATGAATGACAAAAGTGTATATTCTTAATTTCATGATATTGACCACCTTATAATTTATTCCTTTTATTCAAAATGGCGTAATGTAATGAACTAGAAAGTATTTGCATCTTCTCCTTCGAAATTTCGGATTTTTTAATCATGCCCAAACGCATTTTATTTTCTTTTGTTGCATTGACTGTTTCTATTTCTTCTGACGAGTTAAGAGTAAAATAGATTCACTGATTGATGTAATAATTGATTGGTTTAGTGTTACGAAACAGATACTGCCAAGAATTGTAAGCGTAAACTGAATTAAAGGATTTAATAGTAAGATGGTGAACATCATGAAATTTGAAATAGTAGATATTTGTTTATTGTCCACCGCACCCAAGTGTGACACAAGATCAGAATGGGGAGATTAAGCAAACTTTCCTTACAGAAAAGGCACTCTTGCCTCAACAAAAATTGCCTGGCCATCCTCGTCGGTATTCTCCAGTAGGGGCGCTTGACGCGATAAGCAATAAACGTGTCCCACCTGAAAGCTGGGTGGCAAGGCCTCGGAAGGTGGACTTCCTGGATAATACCCAAGTGGTATATATATATATATATATATATATATATATATATATATATATATATATATATATGTGTGTGTGTGTGTGTGTGTGTGTGTGTGTGTGTGTGTGTGTGCGTTCGATCATAGACAAATCTTATACAAACTTAAACTAAGCCATCTTTTTAACATGAAAAGGATTTTTGGAGCCAAGCCAGATATTTGGACACACAAACATGTTGGTCAGACAGGTATAAGTGGTTTTGGTCGACTTGCGGTCAGAGTTCGATTGACCTTTGTTGCCTAGCACTTGTTCTGAAATGCTGCATAATTCCGATTTAATTTAAAAACTTCTGATAGTGCGAAGGAACTAGGAACATTTGAAATTGATAATTTGGTTTCGACTGAGGATTTAAACTATTTTTAATATGAGAACATTACATTCTTTAACATTTTTTTAAATATTATTGTTCCTATTTACAATGCCTCCCCACCGGACAGAGTTAGACACCAGGGTCGTTTTATAATGTGGAGAAAAGGAAGAGAAATAAAAATTGTCTCATTCGTGAAGGATTTCTTCTCCACTGACAGAGAACAAGAAATTGAAGTGTAGCATCTGAAGAACAGGTACTACACTTTGATCTTGACCCGAAGGCGAACAGTCAGTTTTTTAATATTATTGTTGCTGCAATATTTTGATTCATAATGGGGTAGATATTTGTTTAGTGTCCACCGCACCCAAGTGTGACACAAGGTCAGAATGGGGAGAATAAGCAAGCTTCCCCACAGAAGGGGCACTCTTGCCTCACCAAAAATTGCCTGGGCATCCCCGTCGGCATTCTTCAGTCGGGGCGCCTGATGCGATAAGCAATAAACTTGTCCCACCTGAAAGCTGAGTGGCAAGGCCTCGGAATGTGGACCTCCTGGGTAATACCCAAGCGGTGTATCTCACCCCGACAGGTACTGGGCCTGATCCCGGCCCCGCGCCTGTCAGGTTGAGTGTCAAGAACGGATCCTTGACGAGTACTCTACCTAGTCTCCCTGCAGCCGAAACCGCTAGGAAACTCATCCCCACCATTCATACTGCGGGTAGATATTTAATTGCTGCCCACCACAGCAATATTGGCACAAGGCCGGAAAGTGGGGATCTAAGCAGGCTCCCCTAAAGGAGGGGGAACTCTTCCAATTGCAAAAATTGTCTGAGTCCGTCAGCGTTCCCCGGTCGGGGCGCCTCAGGCGACAAGCAATAAACTTGCCCCACTGGAAAGCCCGGCGGCAAGGTCTGGGAGGGTGGACCTCTTGGGTATTGCCCAGGCGGTGTACCTTAGTCCGACAGGTGCTGTGCCGATTCTCCAACCCTTCACCTGTCGGGCTGGGTGTCAAGAACGAATCCTTGATGAGTACTCTACCCTGTCTCCCTGCAGCCGAAGCCGCTAGGAGACACAACCCATACCACCGGAATATAATGGGGTAGTTATTTAAATGCTGCCCACCTCAGCATTATTTGGCACAAGGCATGGAAAGTGGGGGCACTCCTGCAATTTTAAAAATTGCCTGAGTAACGCCGTCGGCATTCCCCGGTCGGGGCGCCTCAGGCAGCAAGCAATAAACTTGCCCCACCGGAAAGCCCGGTGGCAAGGCCTGGGAGGGTGGACCTCCTATGTATTACCCAGGCGGTGTACCTCAGTCCAACAGTTCCAAGCCCCTCACCTGTTGGGCTGAGTGTCAAGTGACGAATCCTTGACTTGTACTACCCTGTCTCCCAGCAGCCGAAGCCGCTAGGAGACACATCCCATACCACCGGAATATAATGGGGTATGCTTTCTCAAAGTTGGGAGATTCTATTTATAAACGCTGCTAATAGGAACTGACGAATCAAATTAATTCACTATCAGCCAATCAGAAACCAGAATTGCTCCATAAAAATTAAACGTTTTATGCATCTCAGCATATATTTTTTTCGTGTCAACATGAAAAGCATATTTTGCTCTTTGGCTGCAAAATTATAAAGTCCAGAACCTGTACAGACCAGTTACCACCTGAAAATTCCTCATCTTCAGGACGTTTGTAGAATAACTAGCCATCGGAGACTCTTCTGAAACTAAAAATAGCTTCCAAGTCAAGAATTGTGTTTTGTTATTTTACCCCCAACAAGGCACAGTGCAACTTTGACGTAAACGACAGTTACATTATATAGGGAGTTGAGCAGCGAGATTGCTTTTTATATTACACTTAAACTTCGGCATGTCAATACACTTAAGGAAGCAAGGACTCGGGAGAAAATTCAAAAGTATGGGAAACCAATTAGAGTAGAAGGGTTACCAACATTCAAGAACCTTGCTAGTATAAGAACGGTATTTTATTGCATGTCGTGTAAATCTGAGGTATCACAAACCTATCAAAGACGCGATCTCTGGTTAGTACTGGAACTCGGAGTGTTATAATGTTTGCCAAGTCCTAATCAGACTCTAAGTTTACAACTCCGGCAATTTCGAGTAGCATCTTGTCAGCGTCTAGTGTCACACAGCGCACCTCTGTCGTACAAAATAAGTTGATTAACCTTCGCTTGGGTCAGCTACGCCTCTGCTGTACAAAAGAGCAGATTACCTTTCACTTGGTTCAATGGTGCCTCTGCTGTACAAAAGAGTGGATCAACTTTCACTTGGTCGGTCAGTTCGGACTTGTTGCTATAGAATAAACTTCATAGTTTTACTTTCGCATACCCGTAATTTTTTCTCTTCGAATAAATATAGCTGTGGATAATGTACTAGTCATCGGATTCGTTATTTCTTTAGAATAGTTTATCTGGCTGTGAAGCGTAGATGCGTGCGACGGGAGTACATTAGGCGTGGTTTTATATACCATAAATTAATTAGTCAAATTTGCTATACAATGAGGTATGTAGTTTGTAAGAAGTGGACACTGAGTAGTAAATGGGCCTACTGATTGTTGCATGTTTTTGTTGATTTCTGGGTCAAAATAAGATTTATTCTCTTAATTTTTGGAATTCATTTATAAGTGAGAAGGAAATAATAAAACTGCATTATTTTACTTTCGTTGCAGATTTCTTGGAGCAAAAATTAAGCATGGTTGCATCAATGTTGTTTAAACAATCCACATGTGTGTGTGTGTGTTTTTTTATTTGTGGGGAACATACGTTGCAATCCAACAAAAAACGGATCAGTGAATTTGTGAAATGTGTTTATGTTGCTTACTTCAAGGTAATGTCGGGTGATCAAGATAAGGCAGTGGCACTTCATATTCTATGCAAGCAACGTGTTAAGCATCTTTGACAGTGGACAAAAACAATTATAGAAAGTCACTCCACCTTGGTAATTAAATGAGCTTGCGTGAACCAAAAACCATATCAATGGTTGCTATTTCTGTGCAATCAAAACGAAGGGAATCATCAGGAAAAACATGAATTTGTTAGTTTATCTAAACCTGATGTCTGCAATTAAGCCAATTCCACACTGCAATTAAATTCCTGTTCCAGTGTTTTAAGGCTTGCCCGAATTAGAATTGCCTGCTTCGGAAGAAGACCAAGCCTCCGTTTTGTCTACTGACAATAGTGAAGCCACTGTTTCAGATGTCCGTTTTTCTCCTTTTTTTACATGGAGGTCACCACTTAACAAGGCCCAGCAGCTACTCATGGATAAGGGTTATTGCGTGTACAGTAAACAATGGGATATTTTTGTAGTATTCGTTAGTATTGGAGATTTGATTACGTGTCATTACTTTGTCTATGTTGGACTTGAAGACATCCAAGTTAAAGTCAGGTGAGAAATAGGTAAACGGAAGAAAGTTCCACAGGCGTGCAGTTCTAAGAAAGAAGCTTTGTTCATGGAATCTACGCTTTGATTTAGGCACAGATAAAGAATGGGGAAAATTATTGACAGTGGTTTCAGCTACACGGGTGTTTATCGTGAAAGATTAGCGAGAGGGGACCAGAGATTGGAGCTGAGACGAGCACCTGCCATGGAAATAATGATAAAACAAAGATAGGCTCGCAACGTCTTTTTTGTGGGAGAGAGGTTGCAGGGAAGAGAAAAGGGCACCCCCCACTAAGCCACGAAGTCTATTTTGTACTCGGTCAAGGCAGGATAGGTTGCTTTTAGCAGCTCCTGCCCAGATGTGGCAGCAGTACTTCATCCTTGGACGTACTTGGCTTTTATATAGATAGAGAATTGCATCAGTAGTGAAATATCTTCTGCAGCGGTAGAAGGATCCCACCATTTCCACAGCTTTTTTCAAGGAGCACATTATGATCTGACTAGAGATCTCAACCTTTCCAAAGAATCTTCTGAACTTTTATCTTCAAAACTCAAAAAAAAAATCTACTTCAGCCTGAAACTCTCAAAACATTCTCTAGAAAATTCCATATTGGATTCTTGCCGTATTTCACTCAGTAAATCGACATAGTATGTTGCAACGACGTTGTGGGCTTGCTGCGGCAGCTTGGTGTCGAAGAGCATTAATCGCAAAAGTTATTGCCTGTTTTTATTGTAAATATCGGCTTCCTACCGAGGTGGGGAGGGGTATAACATAGCAGAAAAACTAGAGCTGATAGAAAGGGAGTGAAAGCATACCTTAAATCAGTGTATCCAAATTTGGTAAAAATAGTTGAAACATCTTAGGCACATGACAATTTTTTTAATTATTTTTTCTTTCTTTTTGGGGGAAGGGGGATGTCGCTGTACTAACAGTTTTTTTTAGAATAAAGAGGGAAATTTTTTTGTTGGCCAGTATAATCCATATATTATTTATTTTTTTTCTTTTTGGGGGAAGGGGGATGTCGTTGTGCTAACAGGTTTTTTTTTCGTAACAGTCATCGCTGTTACTATTAGAATAAAGAGGGAAAATGAGAGAGTAAGACTAATGTCTGCATGCCGCAATGTTCGCCTCATCGCCTTTTTCTGTTACCTAATTATATTTTTTAAAAACTAGAGTTACCTCTCTTGTCATCTTATTTCCTTTTCCTTACAATTTAAATAAGGTCCTGTCTCATTGGCCAAAGGTGCCGCTCTTCGAAGAATCACGGCAATCTATTTATTTAGCGGGAATAGAGACTCCCTTTAAACGCCCTCTTTTGTACGAACATCAGTGGAGAAAAGACGTTTTATTCTATCACTCTACCTCTTAACTTGAAAGGAGCCGTCAAACTCAAGAGATTAAAATAACTTTTTTGGACTTCTTAAAAAGCCGCAAACGCAATTGTTTTGCAACTTACTTATTTTACGTTTGTATTTATTTGAATTTAAATAAACTTTTATTGTTCTCGGATTTGTATATTCGTGTTTCTTTTTCGTCTGAATCCAACAATTTATCTTGAAGCTGAGGTTGAGTCCTTCTATTTTCTATTCTTTAAACTAAATCTCTTTCTAATTCCTACTATCTTCCCAATCAGAAATGTGATCCTAGCAATATCTCCCCAACCGGAACTATGGTTCTCCTAATTCCCCTTCTTCATATCAATTTTTTTTCTAGTTTAACCTCCCACTTTTTTTTAAGAAAATGTCCTTTTCTGTTTCCAAATATTTCTAAAAACCGGAGGTTTAGTCCTTCCATTTTCTAATCTTCAAAATAAATCCTCTTCTACATCTCAATCCTAGCAATATCGCTCCTTCTATTTCCCCAACCGGAAATGTGGTCCTCCCACTTCCACGTCTCCATGCGAAATTCGTATTTGTTAATGGTTATTCTACTGGTTTTCTCTCCTCCTTCCTATTACATAGGAGTCACTATCTAATCACGCATGAAAATATAACTTAATATAATAGTCAATAAAGACACATAACGAAATTGCACTAATGGGCTAATAATCATAACGCTAGATATCAAACAGCCGGAAAGAACAGTGGTTTACGTAGAGGTGGTGTGTGTGTGTGTGTGTGTGTGTGTGTGTGTTTGTGTGTGTGTTGCAATGGCCTTCATCTTTGTCGAGTTAAGCTGATTCTTTTCCTTGTCTGTAGTACATTTCAAATCATGCATGGAAGACCTGAGCAAGATTGAACGAGATGGCTAGCCCATCACGATACGACCGATAAAGTACGATAAGCTGTGTACTGAATATATATATATATATATATATATATATATATATACATATATATATATATATATATATATTAGGAGGTATATTTGATAGAAAAGAAAGAGAATGCTCAATACGTTAGTAGAGTTTAATATGTGTGTAATTATGTTTAACCTCGATGTATCAACTTAATTCATTACCAAGTTGTTTCAATAAACGGGGTAAAAAAAAAAATGACCCGCTCATATCTTCAGATGGTTTAAGTTTTAAAAAACTCGTTTAACTTAAACCATCTGAAGATATGAACGGGTAATCTTTACCCCATGTAATTTATATATATATATATATATATATATATATATATATATATATATATATATATATATATACACAGAGACAGACAGACAGACAGACAAACAGATCGAGAGAGAGAGAATGAGAGAGATAGAGTGAGTGATTGACTGACTGGGTAAGTGGCTGAATGAGAGACAGGCAGACAGACGGAGATAAGAGATAAGAGAGAGAGAGAGAAAGAGAAAGAGAGGGTAGCAGGCAGATCTAACATTGGCCGAAATTGAACGATGAAATCACTCATTCTACAATCAAATCGATTGATTGCATGTTCTAGTTGGGGTCATATCGCGTTGCACTGGGGGGGGGGTGATTAACATACCTCCCCGCAATCACTTATTCCCCAATGTATTGTAGGCTACATTGCACTGTAGAAAACATACTGTTGATTTTCTGAAATAATTTGTTAAATATAATGGCTTGAATTGTATTTTTAGTGCAAACGTCAAATATCATCATTCAATTGTACTCTAAGCAGAAACATTCATTTCGAACGTGCCACTGCTATATAAAATATCATAGATAGATAGATAGATAGATAGATAGATAGATAGATAGATAGATAGATAGATAGATAGATGTAGTTTATGGCAAATTATAGGCATTAAAATGGAAGTCATTAAAATAACTCAACTGAATACTTGAACACGTATTTAAACCTTAAAAGAATATGACCATACTTAAATAAACGTTAACTCGATTAAGTATTGTAGTAGGTATGATAAAGAGTAGGTTCATAACTTTGGTGCATGTCTGAGCTGACAGAAATTGATACCGAAAAGAGGTGATGTGTGCAGGCCTCTTATACCGCTATGAAAAATGATCGATCCTGACATTTCGCGACAAACACAACCTCCTAAATAAAAAAATCAGACCGATCAATCAACCGTTGATGTAAGCATAGATCGTCGCTCGTAAAAGTAAAGTAAGCCAGACAAATTTATATCATTTACTTATCATATAAAAATGTGGCATTTAAATAAAACTAACAAACCGATATACATTACACCTTGAAAGCACCAAGCAATTAAATGGTGCTTTGTATAAGCAATAAACATGACTGGGCTGTTAATAACAATAATAATAATAATAATAATAATAATAATGTATCCTCTTATTAATTTGTTGTTTTTGTTTTGTGTATTGCTATTCATATTAAAAATCCTTTTTTCTATTCATTTAAATAGAAAATACAACTTTTTTTTTTTTTTTTTTTTTTTTTTTTTTTTTTTTTTATAAGGGTCAGGAATTATATTAATCTGCAAAATATTTAGCTAATTTGCATATTCTTTTAAATATTCATTTTAATAAATCCCCTAATAGTTTTTTTCAGTTTTCTGATGAGATGGTAATTTTTAGTTAACTATTACGTGCAATTATATTCATGCAGATATTCTACATGATTTATACTTGCGTAACATTTGTGTAAAAATGTTATAGTAAACACAAACCTGTTTCTATATGTATAATGCGTATATATATTTGTTTTAAAAATTTTGTATACGAAAATCCTCTGTCAGTGTTTAGTTTACAGATATGAAATTTAATATATAGGATAATAGAACCCATGAAAACTTTATATTTGGATTTTAACCGGGGAAAATGGTTGCAAAAATGTTAAAATAAAAAAAAATGGAATTTGCCAGGTTAAGGCCGAAAGACAGCATTACAAATATGCATGCGTAAAGTAATAGCTATTGGTTCATATTTTAATGTTTAGCATTGCAGCAAATATTTCATAGCTCAGGTATTAACGTCAACGGAAAAGGTAAATCGTAAGCTAAACGTTTTGGTTTCGATTCTCGGTGTGACGCGCGAGTCATTTGTTTTTAACTTTTTTAAATCATGATTCTATATAGGTCCAATATATTATAAACCCTGTACTCGGAGCTAGCCACAGGAAAAAGACCTATCGGTCGCCCTCTACTGCGATATAAGGACCAACTCAAATCCACCCTAAAAAACACCGCATTTGATCTTCACATCCGGGAAACAACATCTTAGGATCGGTGCCTGTGGCGCCAATCCATTATACATGGTACCAAAGGATGCGAGATAGAAAGAAGACTGGTGGAGATCAAGAGGCGGGCAAGAAAAAATCGTGCTGAACAACAACGACCCCTGCCAATCATTGATTGCCTTCTCTGCCCACGCAAATTCCACGCTCAGATTGGTATGAGAAGCAATCTGCGATCCAAACACTGAGGGAAGAGGAAACTGAAATTTTCGGATACGAGAAATTGGCCGTCGACGACGACGAATATAATCATAAATGCGAAATCTGCATTCATTAAAATATCATATTTAAACGTATTTTACGACCAGGCAATGCCGGGTAGCCTGTTAGTAATAGTAACTCATGTTGTTATCGACTGGCACTACGAAATAAAAAAATTAAAACTTGGCTTAAATCGACTTAAAGTGCCCACTTTCGCATACGTAGTTGAGATGCGTGTTGAGATCGATTAGTTCTGATATGCATCTGGATATAATTCAAACGGTAGCAGATAACGCTGGCGTGCTACATATTCTGGTTTCAATTCTTGCTGAGGTATCTAAGTTAAATTTAAAAAAAACTTTTGAATTAACTACTATATTATTAGGTACAATAAAGAATTAGTTTGATAATAATAAATACGATATCTGCAGGAATTCTATTTATATATTTTTTTATTTGTATGTCAAAAAAGGATTAAATTATAATAGAATATAGGCTACTATGAGATATATGAAATAAATATTAAAATATAACTGAAGTATAAAATTATCTAGACTAATTAGTGATGGTGATTTGGGTGATTGATGTAGCCTTAACCCAAACATTTACGTCTGCTTACCATGTAGCAACAGTGGAAATGAAATAGCGTGAAAGACGCAACAATTTTACGCGAGCTTATAACAAGGGGGTGCACGTTTACTTCCACCGAACCCTGTACTATACAAAATATTTTTTTTTTAATAAAAATGTTCTCTAGGATTTCTTTTATTATTATTGTATGTTAAAATAATATATTAAAATTATAATAGAATATAGGCAACTAAAAGGTTCCGTATGGTTCAATTAAATATTGTAATATATTTTAACATTTGATGAGACAATAGGGAGTTTTATTTTCTCAGGGAACCCCTTTATTTAAAAAAATAAAGTTCTATCTTTATATTATCAACGCTCTGATCCCCGTCTGGCATCAACTGAAATGAATGACTCTCATCTCGGGGAGACTACATATTTTGACAAGCTTCTGGGTCTGACCTTTACTCCTGATCTGAAATGAAACACGTACATCAAATCAGTTGCCAAGATCGCTGGAAAAATAATCGGGATCATTCTAACGCTCCAGTAGATATCTCACTGCTAATGTAATTCCCCACCTGTATAAGAGCCAGGTTCGGTTAAGGATGGAGTACAGTTGTCACATTTGGACAGGAGCTGCTAGAAAAACCCTATGCTACCTTGACGGAGTTTAGGATAGACTTCCTGTCCTAGTGGAGGATGCCCTTTTCTCTCCCCTGCAACCTCTTTCGCACAGAATAGATATTGCGAGCCAGTCTCTGCTCTATCGTTATTTTTATGGCAAGTGCTCGCCTGAGCTACCATCTCTTGTTCTAGCATGCGCAGTCGTTAAACAGTTGACAGGCAGATGAAAATCCGATAACCCTCAAGTAGCGATTTTTCAATTTTGCCCGTTTAGCAGAGTTTTTATATTAACAATATGTAGGGTTTTAAATATTTTAAGGTCATGTCAAGCTGGTTTAATGGTTATCGTACTCGACTCGCTGTCTTTAGGTTTTAGTTTCGATCTCGACTATTTTATTTTATTTTATATACAACAAATGAACTGTGTAAAATAAACATAATATGCGCATGCAACTGTCTCAGTTTCTGTATGTTTTCAAATAGAATATAATATGCGTATTTTACGATCGGGCAATGCCGGGCAACCTGCTTGTTTAAGAATAAAAAATGTCCCCGCGAAAAACCACTCCTGAAACTTGATTGCTCAATAAAGATTAAAGTGCGATAACCCATGCTTTTTTGGACGTTGCGCGTTTTTGTAAGCAAATAAAATTTTACATTTGTTCTCTGAAAAAACGAGTTCGATCCATCAATGATTCCACTTGAAATTATGAAGTGTTTGGTTTAAATAATAATTAAAAAAAAAACGATAGAACTATTCTGGTCCGCTTCCATTAACGTTCAACCTTTTTCTCGGTTTTTGATTTGTTTTGTTTGGTGTTGTTTTGTTTGTGTTTGTGTGTGTGTGTGTGTGTGTGTTTATTGTTTAGTAGGTTCACAATCAGTTCAACGTTCTACATGACAGTGTAGTTACTAGAATAAAAAGCGTAAGTAACACCTTATAGGTGCTGATCTCAGAAAAAAGTCTGGAAACCCAGGTGAGTGATCAGAATAAACTCATAAGTTATTTATTGGGGACAAAAAAAAGACTGCACGCAGCAAGCATGAGTAGATAAAAACAGGAATTATTAATAAGATCAGAATTTAAAATGAACATATTCCTTCAGCCAATCAAAAGCGTAGAAAATATACGCCACGGCAATATCTCAAATAGATCCGGTCCGGGATATGACCTTAAACTATATCCGATGGTGAGGCCCCAGCTTGCGGGCTTTGGGGAGGGTAGAGACACCCTTTAATTGGCATTGCTCCCAGGTCCACTCCGACCCGGAATTGTAGTACCTGTTAAGGTCTCAACTATGGATTAAATAGAAACCGACTTGAAAAAAACTAATATATTCTATTAAAAAATTGATCTTTAAAAACACTGGATTCGGCATTAAATAACCTGAAAAGGGTTGACATGCCGTAAAACAAAAACAACCAACCAACCAAATAGTGCCGTTTCAATATTTCGCATTTAGAGCTCGGTTCCGATTAGTTTCATATGA
>NC_136504.1:110219639-110227139 GCF_053919585.1 Euprymna scolopes
GTAGATGGTTTGCAACAAAAAAAGAAAATCGTTTTTCATCAAACGGAAATGGAATCATGTTTTCTTTTCTACGGCAACAATATTATCGGTCCATCTTGTATTTGCCCGTCCATCCCTCCTCTCTCTCTCTCTCTCTCTCTCTCTCGCTATTTATTATTCTATGTATCTTTTACTCGAACTGTCCTTTCCTCTCTCCTTCTCTCTCTCTCTCTCTCTCTCTCACACACACACACACAAACTTTCCTCCCAACTTTTTCTCTCTCTTACTTATTTTTCTCACTAAGTCACTCTTTCTTTTTCTTATTCTTTCCGTCTTTCTTTCCTCCTCCCATTCTCCCTTTTACTCTCTCTCTCTCTCTCCCTCTATCAATATTTCTCCATCCCCTTCAACTCTCCCTCGAACTCTCGAACTCTTCGTTTCTTTGTCTTTCTGTTTCCTAACTCTCTCCTTTAAATCTTCTCGTCTCTTTCTTTCTCTTCAACTCTCCACTATCTCCCTCTTCTACTACCCCTCTATCTCTCTATCACACACACACACACACACACACACACACACACACACACACACACACTGGCTAATGCCATACCCTGTGTCTTGTTTGTATCAATCGGGGGTACGGCCTTGACAATCAGACCACATTGGCTTTGTTAAGAGCGGGCTGAAGTTTAATTCTGTTGGCGTTCATGCTCACAGGCTTTTTTTCTTAGCTGAGGTGGGTTTAGTTTACTGCTAATCGCCTGATGCCCTTTTAATTTGAACTACCGGCCGTGCTGGTCAGGTATTTTGGTAGCCTACAATACACTTCATCTAGTGCGCTGCTATCTAAAACCTAACTTTGTGTCTTATTCTCTGTAGAAAAGGTGAATGATACTCTGCACCTTGTCTCTCTCTAGTTCCCTGTGAATCTAATAATTCTTTTATTCAAATTATTATTTGTTTTTCGCTGCGAGAGTTTGGATTGTTAAGACGACCTTTGATACGTCTCAATAACGTTTGACGATCTGGTTTCCGTTAGATTACCGATGCTAAGCTACATTGATCCCGGTCAGTAATAATATGGGTGACCACTTGGAAATACCAGGTTCTCTGTGTGCCCTCTCCTCTTTTCTCGGCATTGTATCTAGTTCCTGGATTTCTCCCTACCATTGGAATCAAACTTTGCAGACATATATATATATATATATATATATATATATATATATATATGATTAGTTTTTTTTGTTGTTTTTTTTAGGATACCTTAAACGGGCCTTATTATCGGGCTTGAAACCGACGGTACCAATGACCTGTCTCAACTAACAACTTTCTGTACACAATATATATATATATATATATATATATATGTATAACTACTTCATTTATTCACATAAATTTAATATACGAAAGTATAGATTTATGCGTAAACTTTAAGTATTTACTTCAAAAGTGCTCAATACATAGGTAGAGCTAGTTAGTAATTTATAAAATATATATGGCGATTAAGCTACACTGAATATTCTGCGTTTCATCCAACTATAGGATTCGTCAGGCGCATAAGCCTGACGAATCCTATAGTTGGATGAAACGCAGAATATTCAGTGTAGCTTAATCGCCATATATATTTTATAAATTACTATGTATGTATATATATATATATAAAGAGAGAGAGAGAGAGAGGGGGGAAAGAGAGGTGGTAGAGAAAGAAAGAGAGAGAAAAACAGAGGGAGAAAGAGAGAAAGAATAAGATTAGAAGATAAAGAGTATAGTTGTCTGTGGACAAAATATTGACAGAGTAGTTTTGTAGGAAACGTTCTGCACACAGACAAAGAAAGTAACTTATGTATATGTGTGCGTGTACTAGAAGCCCGCCCAGCGTTGCCCGGTCGTAAATAGATAGAATAAGTTAAGCAGATAAGAGTAAATGTGCATATGAAAAACTTTACTATCAGAACCTGTGGAAATTCCACGGTAGTTGCGATCATCATCACATAAGAAAATAATATATTGTCCTTCGGTAGAATAATCAGTGTAATATTAAGTCCGAACAGACCGTAAATTAAAAATGAATATTTTTATAGACTAATATGGGCACCTGCTTGAGATATGATCTGCACCGACAAGGCACTGGCTGGCGATAACTAACTTACTAGTATTGTGATCTGCACTAACCATACAATAATTTGCGATAACTAATTTATTACTGTCGTTATCCGCATTCAGCATACACTGGCTGGCGATAAATTATTAGTATTGTGATCTGTACCAAACAGACACTGGCTTGCGATAAATAACTTATTTGAATTGTGACCTGCATCCAGCATACACTGGCTGGCGATATGTAACTTATTAGGATTGTTATCTGCACCCACCAGGCACAGGCTGGCGATGAATGACATTAGTATTGTGAACTACACCCACCAGAGACTGTCTGGCGATAACTAACTTTTTATTATTGTGATCTGCATTCACCAGACACTCGCTGGGGATAAATAACTTATTAGTATTGTGACTTGCACTCATCATACACTTGCTGGCTATATGTAACTTATTAGTTATGTGATCTGCACCCAGTAGACTGGCAATAAATAACTATTAGGCTTCTGATCTGCATCGACTAGACATTAGCTGGCGATAACTTAACCATCTAAAACAATTGTTTATTGGGCATTTTAGAATGTTACATTTTTATACGAAGGAAATTCAGTATGATAACGGTTGGTGCGATTTGGAAAATTCCAATTTTTATTTAAAGAGGGTTTCAGGAAAATAACGGTCGATGTGAATTAACGTAATAATTACATTATTATTAAGTCGATAAAAGTTACAGAAAGAAAAATATCTTTTTTTTTCAGTATATATTAAATTTAATAATCGACCCATTTTTGTATTTCTACTTTTTAAATAATATTTAACCCAATTACCTATTTTAATTTAAAGTGTTTTTTCTATGTTTTTTATACTTACTAGTTTATCTATTATTGACCATTTTAATTCAAATTCTTTCTTTATTTTCATGTAGTTCTCTGACCCAGTTACCTTATGCAGTTGTGTCCCACTTCATATTTTTAATAATTTTTCTTTATCCTTATACCTATCCTTATCTTCATCCCGATTTGGTTTATTCTCTGGTCCAATTTTAAAAGATGCTACATGATTTCGGTATCTGTCCTTCTAAAAAAACATTCAGTTCCTCCCTAGGTATATCTTTTTACTATTATCCATCGCCATCAGAATAGGGGCTAGTCTAGCCAGCCTCAATAAAGAAGTATGACGCAGCGAAACAGTCTCTTTGAGGATGCCTACAAACAAACAAACACACACGAACACACACACACACACACACACACATATATATATATACACACACGCACACACACACACACGGCACAATCACGTTGACACACCGATTTTCGCCAGATCAGCAATGCTAAGGCGATGCGGTGTATGTACTGCGCCGAGTCGTATAAATTTCCAGGTTGGTTTCTGGAGGCGCATTAATTACCTGGGAGAGATGCAACCTCAGTCTTCAATAAGACATACATCTAGGAGAAGTAAACTCTGATGAAAAAAACTAGCGGCCTAGTGTATACTCTGTCCTGTGGCAGTTATCTGCACCGACGGAGGTTAGCAGTAACAGCAACAAGTGTGGATGGTTCCACACAAAGCCTTAAACAAATCATCTATGTTGATTTCCGAGAAACTTAGTTGTTGTGGCGGAACATCATACGTCGAAATAGAGGGAATAGTTCATATATATATATATACAGTCCTGGTCAAAATCATAAGACCACTTAAGAAAGTAAGCGTTTACGCATATTATCGAATTTTTAATGAAACACATGGTTGAAACCATTGCCAAAAGGGAAAATATGATGAAAAAAAATGAAATCTGCTTCATTCTAAACCTTAACCCTGATCTAATAATTATTTTTTAAAAAACAAACATTTTCACCTGGTTAAAATGATAAGACCACTGATAATTTATCTAACAAAAGGCAATTATAAATTACTAAAAAGGGTCTCAGTATTTAGTATAGTCTCCATTATTACGAATTACTTCAAAAATTTTCTTCGGCATGCTTGCGATTAAGTTTTTTATCAGTTGCGAAGGAATTTTATCACATGTACTGAAAACTGAATCAGAAAGTTCCTTTATCGAATCATACTAAGTTCCATCCTTGAACACTTATTTTGCCATCCATCCCCAAATATTTCCAATGGGATTGAGTCCGGAGAACATGCTAATCTAACAATTCTATATTATTTGAAGAAAAGTATTCTTGTGCTTGTCGAGAAGTGTGTATCGCAGCGTTGTCTTGCTGGAAAATCCAATTTCTTCCACACAGACGTGGACTTTCAGTCCTGATAGAAGCATTTTCAAGCATTGAAATGTACTTCAATGATGTTTGTCGGCCTTTCACTATTGCAACTTTAGGATCCATGCTGACGAGAAAGCGCCCCAGATCATTAAAGACCCTCCTCCACTATGCCGAGTTGAAAAAGTCTCTTTGAGCAAATTTTTATCATGCCAATAGTGTTGAAATCCATCTGGACCATCTAGATTAAACTTTTTCTCATCGGAGAAAATTACAGTTTCCCACTTCTCTTCATCCCAAGTCTGGTATTTGGCGGCATATTTAAGTCAGTTAGTTTTGTACTCTTCAAGAAGACGTGGTTTCTGCAGTCACTTTAAATGATTAAACCCCTTTATTTTCAGATGCCGTCTGATGGTTTCAGGACTACATTCTGCTGTTGTTTGGCTTTTCAATCGACTTGAGCTCATACTGGAGTTTTTTTTTTTACATCTTCTGATACGGCCATCCAGTTATGGCGTTATTTTATTTTATTTATTTATTTTATTTTATTTTTTTTGTCGACCTGGACTCTTTTTGTGCCCATATTGATCTAGATTTCTTAAAAAATTTGTGATGACCGTTTTGCTACGATTCACTTCGTTTGCAATGGGAGAGTCAACCCCTATTAAGCTCAAAGATCCTACCTCTCTCAAACTCTGATAATGGTTTCTCTTTGGCCATTTATAATTTAGTAAGATGTTTTTTTTTATCCACTAACAAGTTGCTTTAAGTAACATAGAAAGCTTTTCGTATTCATTTGTTCAAAACTAGCCGATTTTATTAAAGTGGTCTTATTATTTTGACCAGGTGAAAATGTTTTTTTTTTTTTTTTAAATAATTATTAGATCAGGGTTAAGGTTTCGAATGAAGCGGATTTCATTTTCTTTCATTATATGTTCTCTTTTGGCAATGGTTTCAACCATTTGTTTGATTAAAAATTCGATAATATGCGTAAACTCTTACTTTCTTAAGTGGTCTTATGATTTTGACCAGGACTGTATACATATATATATATATATATATATATATATATATATATATATATATATATATATATATTTAGTAATGTGATTGATAATTTAAAAATCAAATTATAATTAGAAGGATCACTTTTTCTTTCCTGTATTTTAATTAAACTAGTAATTTTACTATTACATTAAAATACACTCTGCTCTTTAGACTATTGTTCTAATCTCCTTTTAATTATATATATATATATATATATATATATATATATATATATATATATATATATATATATATATATATATATATATATTGATTGGGTCCTTGCTAATGAAACCAGGGATTCCTTCTGTCGCCGGGTTCGAAACTATCGACTGGTGTTGGTCGTGACACCCTGCACTGATGATTCCCGAAAGGATGATATGCTAGTGTCTGTAGATATTTAACTAATTATTATAGTAAATAGTTATGTCGGCCCCTTTAAGACACTCGTTTCGTATTATTGAGCACTTTCAGTTGAATTAAATTCGCTCAATTTAGCTCTTATACACAGATCATTACATAATGATTAGATCACTCTGGCAGGCGTTAGAAAGCTTTTTAAAAATAAATGTATAAATTCAACATCAGTTCTCGCGGTTAAGGGTAGCCGAATGGATTAGGTCCTTGCTAATGAAGCTAGAGATGGCTTCTGTCGCCGGGTTCGGATCTATCGACTGCACTGATGATTCCCGGAAGCATGAGATACTAGCGTCTGCAGATATTTAACTAATTATTATAGTAAATAATTATATATATATATATATATATATATATATATATATATGTGAGTGTATATATATATATATGTGAGTGTGAGCGTGTGTATATATATATATACGTATATATACGTATATATATACGTATATATACGTATAAATATATACGTATATATATACGTATATATATACGTATATATATACGTATACATATATATATATAAGATAAAAAGCTATAGACAACATCTAAATGACTATTTTAACCATAGTTCCTGATTTCAAAAAACGAAATATTAAAAGATTCATCTGCCTTACTTTTAATGCTAGGTTTATTTATGGTGTCTTTTAAATTCAATAAAAACCCTTCAAAATTTGCTGATGAGGAGACCTTGCTTACCAAAAAACTATATATAATTATTCTACATAACTTGATGTATACCACAATAAAAAGCATTGTTTTCCGAAACGATCGTACAGATAATTGATTTTGTTGTTGTTCCTTCTTATGGAACGGATTTTTAATTTAACTAAAATTTGATTTTTAAATTTTAAATTATAAATCACATTACTTAATATATATATATATATATATATATATATATATATATATATATATATATATATATATATATATATATATATATATATATATATATATATATATATGATGTTCCAAAAGTCTTGGACACATTTCAAGTCCTCATATCTGCTTTGCTATGAATGATAGTAAGATGAACGTGTTGCCATTTTAAAGTCAAATACATTAAAGTTTTTGTAAGGATGTTGATTTTTTTTATTTCTTTTCAGGTCCAGTAATGGTATTTACTGAACCAGAAAATGCGATTTATGGGCTTGAATTTGTTAAAACTGAATCATGGACACTTGTCTAACGTGCCTCCCAGATCTCAACCTTGGAATTTCTTTTTTTTGTTTTTTTTTTGAGTGGTGGATTTGTAAAAGAATTGATCTATGTGACTTCCATTCCAAGAACGTGGATAAGCTGAAGGCCCAAATAAGAGAAGCTTTTGCAACCATTGACAACGCAATGCTGTAACGCGTTTGGCAAGAATTGGACTATCAGCTTGATGTGTGTCGTGTGTCCGAATGGTGATAATATTGAACATCTTTAAACATTCCATGAAAAACTTGAGACTACAAGCTTACTGAATATACGAGATGCGTTTTCATATCTTTACGTGTGTAATATCTGTGTGTGTGTGTGTGTGTGTGTGTGTGTGTGTATGTGTGTGTTAAAGGGAAAAAGCAAAATACGTTAGATGGCAGTCGCGGTAGTGGGGCAAATGATGTGAAGGTTGAGTTAATGAAAGCGATAGGGCGTCGGAATAGGTTACAGGGCGTTTACTCGGCTCGAATATAAAAACAAGAGATCTTTTTGTTAGTCTTGCATTTGATCAATTCTGGCCGGGCGGATATCCTTTCC